>NC_069390.1:53628179-53873179 GCF_027475565.1 Acinonyx jubatus | reverse complement strand
GTTCCCAATAGTTCATTTTTGCTTTTGTTTCCCTTGCCTCTGGAGACTTGTTGAGTAAGAAGTTGCTATGGCCAAGATCAAAGAGATTTATGCCTACTCTCTCCTTGAGGATTTTGATGGCTTCCTGTCTTACATTGAGGTCTTTCATTCATTTTGAGTTTATTTTTGTGTATGCTGTAAGAAAGTAGTCCAAAGTCATTCTGCATGTTGCTGTCCAGTTTTCAAGCACCACTTCCTGAAGAGAGCCTTTATTCCATTGGGTATTCTTTCCTTCTTTGTCAAAGATTAGTTGGCCATATGTTTGTGGGTCCAATTCTAGGGTCTCTATCCCATTCCGTTGATCTGAGTGTCTGTTCTTGTGCCAGTATCATACTGTCTTGATGATTATAGCTTTGTAATACAGCTTGAAGTCCGTGGTTGTGATGCCTCCAGCTTTGGTTTTCTTTTCCAAGATTGCTTTGTCTATTTGGGGGTCTTTTGTGGTTCCACACAAATTTTAGGATTGTTTGTTCTAGCTCTGTGAATGCTGGTATTATTTTGACAGGTATTGCATTGAATATGTATATTACTTTGGGTAGTATTGACATTTTAACAATATTTGTTCTTTCTATCCAGGAGCATGGAATATGTTTCCATTTATTGGTGTCTTCTTCAGTTTCTTTCATAAGTTTTCTATAGTTTTCAGTGTCTAGATTTTTTACCTCTTTGGTTAGATTTATTCCTAGGTATTTTATGGTTTTTGGTGCAACTGTAAATGGGATCGATGCCTTGATTTCTCTTTTTGTTGCTTCATTATTGGTGTATAGGAATGCAACCGATTTCTGTGCTTTGATGTTATATCCTGCCACTTTGCTGAATTCATGGATCATTTCTAGCAGTTTTCTGGTAGAATCTTTTGGGTTTTCCATATAGAGTATCGTGTCATCTGCGAGGAGTGAAAGTTTCACCTCCTCCTGGCTGATTTGGATGCCTTTTATTTCTTTGTGTTGTCTGATTGCAGAGGCTAAGACTTCCAATACTATGTTGAATAACAGTGTCAAGAGTGGACATCCCTGTCTTGTTCTTGACCTTAGGGGGAAAGCTCTCATTTTTTCGCCATTGAGGATATTAGTGGTGGGTCTTTCATAAATGACTTTTATGATCTCCAAGTATGATCCTTCTATCCCTACTTTATTGAGAGTTTTTGTCAAGAAAGATGCTGTATTTTGTCAAATACTTTCTCTGCATGTATTGAGAGGATCATATGGTTCCTGTCTTTTTTTTTTTTTGATTGATGTGATGAATCACATTGATTGTCTTGTGGATATTGAACCAGCCCTGCATCCCAGGTATAAATCCCACTTGGTGTTGGTGAATATTTTTTTTTAATGTATTGTTGGATATGGTTGGTTAATATCTTGTTGAGGATTTTTGCATCCATTTTCATCAGGGAAATTTGTCTGTAGTTCCCCTTTCTAGTGGGGTCTTTGGTTTTGGAATCAAGGTAATGCTGGCCTCATAGAAAGAGTTTGGAAGTTTTCATTCCATTTCTATTTTTTGGAACACCTTCAAGAGAATAGGTATTAACTCTTCCTTAAATGTTTGATAGAATTCCCCTAGAAAGCCATCTGGCCCTGGACTCTTGTTTTTTGGCAGAGTTTGGATTACTAATTCGAGTTCCTTACTGGTTATGAGTCTGTTCAAATTTTGTATTTCTTCCTGTTTCAGTTTTGGTAGTGTATACGTTTCTAGGAATTTGTCAATTTCTTCCAGATTACCCATTATATTGGCATATAATTGCTCATAATATTCTCTTATTATTGTTTTTATTTATGCTGTGTTGGTTGTGATCTCTCATCTTTCATTCTTGATTTTACTTATTTGGGTCTTTTCCTTTTTCTTCTTGATCAAACTGGCTAGTGGTTTATCAATTTTGTTAATTCCTTCAAAGAACCAGCTTCTGGTTTCATTGATCTGTTCTACTTTTTTTTTCTTTTTTTTGGTTTTTTTTTTTTTTTTTTGTTTCGATGGCATTAATTTCTGCTCTAATCTCTATTATTTCCTGTCTTCTGCTGGTTTTGGGTTTTATTTGCTGTTCTTTTTCCAGCTCTCTAAGTTGTAAGGTTAGGTTGTGTATCTGAGACCTTCTTGTGTATCTTCTTCCTTCTTTAGGAAGGCCTAGATTGCTATATACTTTCCTCTTATGACCGCCTTTGCTGCATCCCAGAGGTTTTCAGTTGTGGTGTTACCATTTTCATTGACTTCCATATACTTTTTAATCTCCTCTTTAACTTCTTGGTTAGCCCATTCATTCTTTAGTAGGATGTTTTTCAGTCTCCAAGTATGTGTTACCTTTCCAAATTTTTTCTTGTAGTTGATTTCAAGTTTCATAGTGTTGTGGACTGAAAATATGCACGGTATGATCTCGATCTTTGTGTACTTGCTGAGGGCTGATTTGTGTCCCAGTATGTGGTCTATTCTGGAGAACGTTTCATGTGCACTGGAGAAGAATGTATATTCTGCTGCTTTAGGATGAAATGCTCTGAATATATCTGTTAAGGCCATCTGGTCCAGTGTGTCATTCAAAGCCATTGTTTCCTTGTTGATTTTTTCATTAGATGATCTGTCCCTTGTTGTGAGTGGGGTATTGAAGTCTCCTACTATTATGGTATTACTATCGACAAGTCTCTTTATGTTTGTGATTAAGTGATTTATATATTTGGGTGCTTTCACATTTGGCGCATACATGTTTACAATTGTTACGTCTTCTTGGTGGATAGACCCCTTAAGTATGATATGATGCCTGTCTCCATCTCTTGTTACAGTCTTTATTTTAATGTCTAGATTGTCTAATATAAATATGGCTACTGTGGCTTTCTTTTTCAACCATTAACATGATAGTTCTCCATCCCCTTACTTTCAATCTGAAGGTGTCTTGAGGTCTAAAGTGGGTCTCTTGTAACCGGCATGTAGATGGATCTTGTTTTCTTATCCGTTCTGTTACCCTACATATTTTGATGGGAGCATTATTACATTGGCTTATAGAATGAGTACTCTAAAGATATTATATCTGCAGACCTGGGAAGATGGCAGCATAGGAGGACACTGGGCTCACCTCATCCTGCTGATTGCTTAGATTCCACCCACATCTGCCTAACTAACTCAGGAAACCACCAGAAGATGAGCCGAATGGACTCTCCAGAGCCACACGTAGACAAGAGGCCCACAGAAAAGGGTAGGAAGGGTGGAGAGGCAGTGCGTGCTACACGGACTGGTGGGAGGGAGCCGGGGTGGTGGAGGGGCAGCCCGCCCGGCAAGCCAGAGCCCCTGAAGTCTGACTTGCAAAAGTGGAGGGGCCAGACTCTGTGAGTTCTGACAGCTAGTGGTACTTAACATCTGGAATGTTAAAAGTCAATAGCTCTGCTCTCAGAGAGCAGGGAGGGCGAGAGGATGCTGGGAGGGAGGTTTGTTGAGCTCCAGGTGACAGAGCTCAGCTCAGTATGGGAATAAAGGTGCTGGCAAGCGCCATTTCCCTCTCCCATCCCCCAGCCAAAATTCCAAAGGGAAGCAGTTCCCATCACCAAACTTGCTTGCACTGTGCAAACGCCCAACGCTGTGCTTCTATGGATCCACTCCTCCACTGGGCCTCCCTCCCTCCTGGTGCTGTAGGGACTCTCCTGCAGGGGACCACTGACCAAAGCAAGCTAAGCTTGCCCCTCCTGCCCCTGTGCACCTTGCAGATCCACCCCAGCTAATACACTGTTAGTCAGATCCCATTGAAGCAGCACCACAAGCCTGGCAGTGTGCAAGGAGCCCAGACAGGGGCCACACTACTCCACAGTGAGTCCTGCCCCTGGGAGAGGGGAAGATAAGGTACCCACCAGTCTGACTGTGGCCCCAGCGGTGGGCTGGGGACAGACATCGGGTGTGACTGCGGCCCTGCCCACCAACACGTTACTCCAGACAGCACAGGGGAAGTGCCCTGCAGTTTGGAGTCACCATAGGGACTACCTAAAATGATGAAACAGAAAAATTCTCCTCAAAAGAAACTCCAGGAAGTAGCGACAGCTAGCAAATTGATCAAAAACGATTTAAGCAATGTAATAGAACAAGAATTTAGAAATAGGCATAAAATTAATCGCTGGGCTTGAAAAAAGCATAGAGAACATCAGAGAATCTATTGCTACAGAGATAAAGGGACCAAGAAATAGTCATGAGGAACTAAAAATGCTATAAATGAGGTGCAAAATAAAATGGAGCTGGCCATAGCATGGATTGAAGAGGCAGAGGGGAGAATAGGTGAATTAGAAGATAAAATTATGGAAAAAGAGGAACTGAGAAAAAGAGAGAGAAAAGAATCCAGGACCACAAGGGGAGAATTAGAGAACTACATGATGCAATCAAATGGAACAATATCCGTATCATAGGAATTCCAGAAGAAGAAGAGAGAGAAAGGGGTTGCAGGTGTACCTGAACAAATCATAGCTGAGAACTTCCCCGATCTGGGGAAGAAAACAGGCATTGAAATCCAAGAGGCACAGAGAACTCCCTTCAGACGTAACTTGAATCAATCTTCTGCACAACATATCATAGTGACACTGGAAAAATACAAGGATAAACAGAAAATTTTGAAAGCAGCTAGGGATAAACAGGCTCTAACTTACAAAGGTAGACACAGAAAAATAGTAGCAGACCTATCTACTGAAACATGGCAGTCCAGAAAGGAATGGCAGGAAATCTTCAATGTGGTGAACAGGAAAAATATGCAGCCAAGAATCCTTTATCCAGCATGCCTGTAATTCAGAATAGAAGGAGAGATAAAGGTTTTCCCAAACAAACAAAAACTGAAGGAATTCATCACCACTAAACCAGCCCTACAAGACATCCTAAGGGGGATTCTGTGAGTGAAATGTTGCAAGGACCACAAAGTACCAGAGACATCACTACAAGCATGAAACCTACAGACATCACAATGACTCTAAACCCATATCTTTCAATAATAACACTGAATGTAAATGGGCTAAATGCTCCAACCAAAAGACATAGGGTATCAGAATGGATGAAAACCCAAGACCCCTCTATTTTCTGTCTACAAGAGACTCATTTTAGACCTGAGGACACCTTCAGATTGAAAATGAGGGGATGGAGAACTATCTATCATGCTACTGGAAGTCAAAAGAAAGCTGGAGTTGCCATACTTATATCAGACAAACTAGACTTTAAATTAAAGGCTGTAACAAAGGATGAAGAAGGGCATTATATAATAATAACAGGGTCTATCCATCAGGAAGAGCTAACAATTATAAATGTCTATGCGCCGAATACGAGAGCCCCCAAATATATAAAACAATTGATCACAAACACAAGCAACCTTATTGATAAGAATGTGGTAATTTCAGGGGACTTTAATACCCCACTTACAACAATGGATAGATTAGCCCACAGCTAATGTCATCCTCAATGGGGAAAAACAGAGCTTTCCCCCTGAGATCAGGAACATGACAGGGATGTCCACTCTCACCACTGTTGTTTAACATAGTGTTGGAAGTCCTAGCATCAGCATTCAGACATCAAAATAATATAAAAGGCATCAAAATTGTCAAAGAAGTCAAGCTTTCACTTTCTGCAGACAACATGTTATTCTACATGGAAAACCTGACAGACTCCACCAAAAGTCTGCTAGAACTGATACATGAATTCAGCAAAGTCACAGGGTACAAAATTTATGTACCGAAATCGGTTGCATTTTTATACACCAATAATGAAGCAACAGAAAGAGAAATAAAGAAACTGATCCCATTCACAATTGCACCAGAATCATAAAATACCTAGGAATAAACCTAACTAAAGTTGTAAAAGATCTGTATGCTGAAAACTATAGAAAGTTTATGAAGGAAATTGAAGAAGATACAAAGAAATGGAAAAACATTCCATGCTCACGGATTGGAGGAAGAAATATTAAAATGTCAGTACTACC
The DNA here is from genome assembly GCF_027475565.1 of Acinonyx jubatus. NCBI lineage: Eukaryota > Metazoa > Chordata > Mammalia > Carnivora > Felidae > Acinonyx > Acinonyx jubatus. Next base: position 53,867,223 of record NC_069390.1, on the reverse strand, counting down.
CAAAGCAATCTACACATTCAATGCAATCCCAATCAAAATTACACCAGCATTCTTCTCGAAGCTAGAACAAGCAATCCTAAAATTTGTATGGAACCACAAAAGACCCAGAATAGCCAAAGTAATATTGAAGAAGAAAACCAAAGCAGGAAGCATCACAATCCCAGACTTTAGCCTTTACTACAAAGCCTCTACTACATACTATGAAGACAGTATGGTATTGGCACAAAAACAGCACATAGACCAATGGAATACAATAGAGAACCCAGAACTGGACCCACAAATGTATGGCCAAATAAGTCTTTGACAAAGCAGGAAGCGTATCCAATGGAAAACAGACAGTTTCTTTAACAAATGGTACTGGGAGAACTGAACAGCAACGTGCAGAAGAATGAAACTAGTTCACTTTCTTACACCATACACACACAAAAAAGCTCAAAATGGATGATAGACCTGAATGTGAGACAGGAAACCATCAAAACCCTAGAGGAGAAAGCAGGAAGAAACCTCTTTGACCTTAGTTGCAGCAGTTTCTTACTCGACACATCTCCAAAGGCAAGGGACTTAGAAGAAAAAATGAAGTATTGGGACCTCATGAAGATAAAAAGCTTCTGCACTACAAAGGAAACAATCAACAAAACTAAAAGTCAACGGACAGAATGGGAAAAGATATTTGCAAATGACATATCAGATAAAGGGCTAGTATCCAAAATCTATAAAGAACTCACCAAACTCCACACTCGAAAAACAATCCAGTGAAGAAATGGGCAGAAGACATGAATAGACACTTTTCCAAAGAAGACATCCAGATTGCCAACAGACACATGAAACAATGCTCAACATCACTCCTCATCAGGGAAATACAAATCAGAGTCACACTGAGATATCACCTCATGCCAGTCAGAGTGGCTAAAATGAACAAATCAGGAGACTATAGATGCTGGTGAGGATGTGGAGAAACGGGAACCCTCTTGCACTGTTGGTGGGAATACAAAGTGGTGCAGCCACTCTGGAAAACAGTGTGGAGGTTCCTCAAAAAATTAAAAATAGATCTGCCCTATGACCCAGCAATAGCACTGCTAGGAATTTACCCAAGGGATACAGGGGTGCTGATATATAGGGGCACATGTACCCCGATGTTTATAGCAGCACCTTCAACAATAGCCAAATTATGGAAAGAGCCTAAACGTCCATCAACTGATGAATGGATAAAGAAATTGTGGTTTATATACACAACGGAATACTACTTGGCAATGGGAATACTACTTGGCAATGAGAAAGAATGAAACATGGCCTTTTGTAGCAACGTGGATGGAACTGGAGAGTGTCATGCTAAGGGAAATAAGTCAGTCAGAGAAAGACAGATACCATAGGTTTTCACTCATATGTGGATCCTGAGAAACTTAACAGAAGGCCATGGGGGAGGGGAGGGAAAAAAAAGAGAGGGAGGGAGCCAAACCATAAGAGACTCTTAAAAACTGAGAATAAACTGAGGGTTGATGGGGGATGGGAGGGAGGGGAAAGTGGGTGATGGGCATTGAAGAGGACACCTGTGGGGATGAGAACTGGGTGTTGTATGGAAACCAATTTGACAATAAATTTCATATTAAAAAACAAAAAAAATAACGATATCATATCTAAAGATATGAATTATTGCCATTATGTTGCTTGTAGAGTTGGAGTTTCTGGTGGTGTTTTCTGGTTCTTTCTAGTCTGTGTTGCTTTTTGTCCTATTCACCACATTGAATATATTCTGCCACTTTTTCTTGCCTGCCAAGTTTCTGTGGATAATTCTGCTGAAAACCTCATCTGTCTTCCCTTGTAGGTTAAGGACTTTTTTCCCTTAATGCTTTCATGATTCATTCCTTACCAGAGTATTTTGTGAATTTGACTATGTTATGCCTTGATGATGGTCGGTTTTTGTTGAATCTAATGGGAGTCCTGTGTGCTTCGTGGATTTTGATGTCTGTGTCTTTCCCCAGGTTAGGACAGTTTTACACTATGAGTTGCTCACATAACCCTTCTACCCATTTTTCTCTCTCTTCACCTTTTGGGATCCCTATGATTCTGATGTTCCTTTTTAATGAGTCACTGATTTCTTTAATTCTTAAATCGTGCTCTTTTGCCTTAGTCCACCTCTTTTTTTCTGCTTCATTATTTTCCATAAGTTTCTCCTCTGTATTGCTGACTTTCTGCTCTGCTTCACCCATCCTTGCTGCTGTGGCATTCATTGGAGATTGCAGCTCAGTTATACATTTTTTATTTCATCCTGACTAGCTTTTACTTCTTTTATCTCTGCAGAAATGGATTCTTATCCCTTTTCAACCCCAGCTAGTATTCTAACTATTTTGATTCTAAATTCTGGTTCAGACATCTTGCTTGTATCTGTGTTGGTTAAATCCCTGGCTGTCTTTTCTTACTGCTCTTTATTTTGGGGTGAATTCCTTCATTTTGTCATTTTGAAGGAAGAAAAGGAATTAATGTAAAAGAATTGAAATTATAAAATTAAAAACAACACAAAAAATCAAATAAATGATGCTAGATCCTAGGTGTGTTTTGGTCTGGTGGTTGAAAGGATCTTGATAGATTAGAGAATAACAGGAAAAGAAAATAAAAAAGAACCATAAAAAAGGAAAAATTTCGAACATAGTAATACATTTCATTGTTGTTCAAAACATTTGAACATATGAATGCAATGAAATATAATAAAATGAAATGATGGAAGGAAAATTGAATTTGAAAAATGTGCAAAAAAGTAAAAAATATAGTAGAAAAAAATTAAATAAAAATGTTTTTAATAAAAATTGAAAACAAAGATAATTTTTTTCTTTCTGTATTGAAGAATAACAAAAAGAAAAATTGAATAGATGGATCAGCAAACAGACTGAAATATGATTGAAGTTACATCGTTTCCTCCTATAAGTCAAATTATGAAGCACTTTATAGTCTGTAAACTAAGCAGGTGGAAAGACTTGTGGTGTTGGTGAAGAGCGAGGTTGGCCCAGTTGGTGGGGCTAAGTGTAATAGCTCCATTCTCCACTAGATGGTGCAGCTTAGCTTACTGGTGTGGATTGTTGTGGCGCTTGTAGGTGTGTATGCACATGTGCAGGAGGGGTGAAAATGGCATCACCCAGCTACCCAGTCTTTAGTATTGGAACTCTGTTCTCCCCTATCAGCAACTGGGCACCTGTCCTTTGACTCCAGCTTCCATCCACTCCCTGCTTTTATACTGTCCATGACCAAGCTGTCAAGTTGCCAGTCAGCACATCCCTCCTGAGTTTTATCTCAGATGCGGCTGTGTTTCCTGATCCTTCACTTCTGAGGGACTGTGGCATTGACCCATTCAGATCCCCTGGGGGAAGGTCTTACCGAGCAATGGCTGGGTGTCAGCCGCACCTAGGAATGTTCACAGGACTATGCTGCTGCTGATGCCCAGAGACTGTGGCTGGGTGCCAGCCCACCCCAGAAAAAGTTCACACGATCGTGTAGCACAGTGTTTCAGGGATTATGGTAAGTCACAACACACATCTGGCACCAGGCTTCCCCCTTAATGTCCTTGTTCCAGCACCAGCAAATGTGGTTGTTTTCTGGGGTCTGCTGGGACCTTGGTGGCCTCACAACCTCTACCAAATGTCCTTCCAGCAGTGGAACCACTTCTCTCCATGTGGCCTGAGGACCTCCCACACCCCACTCTGCTCCTGGGGATTCGGCCTTTTCACCAGAGCACTGCCAGGTATTGAGCTGCAGAGTTTCAGACTCTGTGCCCCCCCCTGTTTATAGAGCCTAAGTGGAATTTAAACCCTCTCCTTTCTCCCTTTTTTCTTCAGTCCCTGAAGCTGTTTCCACTTTCTCTCCAGCTGCTTTTGGCTGGGAGTGGGTGCTTTTCCCATACTCTCCCCCTGTCTCTGTCCTCTTTCTGCAAGCAAAAACAGCTCCCTGCCCTCTGTGACTTCTCTCCGCATCATGTACTTTCTGAGTTCTTTGGTTTAGGTTGTGCAGATTGTTGTGTTAATCCTCAAATCAGGTTTCTAGGTGTGCAGGATGGTTTAGTGTTGATCTGGCTGTATTTCATGGATTTGAGATGCAATAAAAGCTTCCATGGTATTCTGCCATCTTGGCCCCTCCCTATTTGCTGAGATTTTTGCAGAATGTCAACCACCTTTGACAAACTGTCAGAGTCACAAATGTTCAAAAGCTTGACAACATACTCTGTTGGCAAGATTATGAGAAAGAAAAGCACTCATATATACCACTAACACAAAGTAGGGAGATAGAGGTGAATTGTCCAGGATTGTGGAGGCACCTGGATCAAGGCTACAAAGGATTCATGGGACATTTGAGAAATTAGCTTACAGTGACCCTGGGCTAGGTAATCAACTGTTCTAATATATGCAAATTCAGCTGTACACCAGACCCCAATCACTGGGCCTCTTAGCCTCTACTCTTTTGCTCACAGTAGAAAAATTCTCGGGGCGCCTGGGTGGAGCAGTCGGTTAAGCGTCCAACTTCAGCCAGGTCACGATCTTGCGGTCCGTGAGTTCAAGCCCCGCATCGGGCTCTGGGCTGATGGCTCGGAGCCTGGAGCCTGTTTCCGATTCTGTGTCTCCTTTTCTCTCTCTGCCCCTCCCCCGTTCATGCTCTGTCTCTCTCTGTCCCAAAAATAAATAAACGTTGAAAAAAAATTAAAAAAAAAAGAAAAATTCTCTTTGCCACTCCAGAAGCATCCAATGAGTACCAGCGTTTGTAAGCTCGTCCTCTTCAGACTCTTATTTTGCTTCAGATTCATTTCCATTTCCTATTTTTTTCATGAGCGTTGCATGAACAGGTGGCCACCAAACCTTAGTAGTATTATCATGTCTGTTCTTAATGCTTCCATCTCCTCCAGGAGGATAGTTTTTTTCAGGGATGTGTGTTCTCAAAGTGGTGTTCTGGCCACAGAATGACCTGGTGTTATCTGTCCACAGCAGGCAGGTCTCATAAGCTTCTACTGGCACTTCTTTCATGTGATTTATTTTCAGTGGTTTCACCACACTGAGAGAGTTATACAGGAACAAAAACAGAGGTGATTTTCCTACTGCAGAAATAAAACGCAGAGATGAGGAGAATAGAACCCAGAGAGAGAGAGAGAGAGAGATAACTATGTTTACATGTACTCACTGTGTGTTAATATTTGAGTCAGACACTGAGTGAATGCAGAGTTGATGAGGGTTGTTTATCTATGAACTTCACCATAGCTCAGGTAGTTTGGATCCCTGAGCTTCTCACTACCTGAGTTTAACAACAAGCTCCTCTCCTGAGAGTGGAGATGGAATGTTAGATTCAACACACAGTGAGAGAAGGCATGGAAGTAGATAGCCAGTGTATGAGAAAAACTTAATTGTCTTACAATTAATTTTTTGAATAAATAAAAATGTGTTGGTAATCTTCTAATGTCCTCCACAATGATATGTATTAGGATGAATGTCATTAGTAAATTACATACATACTGGTTATTTACTATTGTATGCCATTCTGAATTACTTGATGCTTTATTTTCTTTTATGTTTATGTATTACTTCTATAATCAAACATTTATAGTGAGATAAAAACAAAGGAAGAAAAGAATATGAAGAAAAGTGACTAAATTACCGATCTCTATGATAGTGTATTTTGCATTGAACATTAAATGGCTTGTTGTGGTTCTAGTCAGCCAAAGGAAGTGGTGCTTTCATAACAATTATTTAAAAATTGTTTTTTAAATTTTTATTTATTTTTGAGAGATGGAGAGTGACAGAGCACGAGTGGGGGAGGGGCAGAGAGAGACGGAGACACAGAATCCAAAGCAGGCTCCAGGCTCTGAGCTGTTAGCACAGAGCCTGATGCAGGGCTTGAACTCACGAACTGTGAGATCATGACCTGAACTGAAGTTGGATGCTTAACTGACTGAGCCACCCAGGCACCCCCATAACAATTATAATCCACGTGTGCCTGCAAAGAGCCCTGTATATCATATGTATTCCTTTAGTTAAAGATTCCAAAATCCGAATTTTATCACAGCACTGGATAAATTGAACTTTGAATTTTATTTTAATTATGAAGAAATATTTTCTAGGAAGAGATGCCTATTAAAGTAAATAAGATAAATATAAATGGATGCCTGTTTTGAGTAATGGAGAGTGTTGATTACAGTGAGTGTAATGCTTCTTGAAAGAGGCACAGGGATTTCTTATAAGGAAATATTAGGTTAGGAGTGAGAACATATGAGTATGGAAAGGCACAGAGATGCATACATAAACTTTGAAGATAGATATCAAATAACAGGGAAGGTGCCAGAGGACCAGGTGTCAAGAGAAAATGGTGTTAGAAAGTGAGCATAATGAGTTGGCCCATATGGGACTGTGGGTGAGTTGGTGGAGTCAGAACCCAAGGGCACTGGGTTGGAATAAAAATGACCTCCTGAGCCTCACAAACATAACCTCTTTGTAGTCTAATCTGCAACTTGCTAAATTTCCTCTGGTCACTGATTTCATGTCTGCTTTGAAAGACTATCTGAAGCTGATGGCTGATTTTGTTATAAGTGAGGTGAGATTCTAGGAGTAGGGGAGAGTGGAGCTAGATACTACAACTCCTTACAGGCCCAAGGTAATGGAACACATTTGGAATGTTGGATTGTCAGGATTTTTGTTTGGAGTCTTGTGAAGAGATTGTAGAGGAGACAAGTAGCCAACATTTGGACTGATGGGGCAGAAATAGAAGGTAGGTTCTCAAAGGACTTTATTTTTATTTTTATCTTTATCTTTATTTTTTATTTTGTTAGTTTATTGAGAAGGGGGAGGGCCAGGGATAGAAGGGGGAGAGCCAGGGATAGAGGGAGAGACAGAATCATAGGCAGGCTCCACGCCCAGGTGGAGCCTGATGTGGGGCTCAATCTCACAACTGTGAGATGATGACCTGAGCTGAAATCAAGAGTCAGACGCTTAACCGACTGAGCCACCCAGATGCCTCTCAAAGGACTTTGTAAATCTCATTTGGATTCAGGAACCTAAATTCTCAAAGGAAAGTCTTGCTTTGGCTACTTATCTTATATCTTCTGTCTTACCTTCCTTCTTACTGTCTCCCCTTCCTTCTTACTGTCCTGTTTCCTACTTTCCTTCTGCACTATGTTTGAGGTACACATTGTTGAAGGGACATGTCCAATCCATCAAGGGATTCAAAGGTTGTTAGAGATGATTGATAGATAAGAAAGTAATTTCTGATTAGTGCGATATGTTTTCCAATATTTAGAAAATTGTGACTTAGGGGAGATGGATCACATAAGCAAAGCACTGCTACCCTTGGCAGATTCTAAGAAGTCCTAGGTGACAGGGACAGGGAAGGAAAGCAGTCAGCAGCCCAAAGCAAGGTGGAGGCTCAGGAAAATTTCTTTTGGAAGGAGGTATGGGGAAGAGTCTTTTAAAATAAATTGGAATTGGACTAGCAGTTCTAGGCAGCTGTTCTAAAGGCCATTCTCCAACCCCTCTACTTTCCTCTGTGGTTCCAACCAAAGCAAATCCTCTTGGCTATTCCTTTTCTCAAAGATTCCAACAGCTTCTGAAGGAGCTTCTCCATCCCAACTTCTGATTGTGTTCAATCTCTGGCTCTGTTCTTTTGTCGTTAGGTCTCTGGGGCTCTCAATTTTTCAAGTGTCGCTTTTCTATTTCCTGTAGGAATGGGGCATTTCTTGGAAAAAAGTATATTTTCTTACAGCATCTGTGTGACCAACCATCCAGTGTAGAAGGCATTGCAGGAAACAACTCCATTAGACCATCTATGCCTCCTCAAATTCCAACTTCCCTAGACTTTCCTCTCAGGAAAGAGGAGTCAGCCCAGTTGAGCCAATCTATCTTCCCTGAGAAGGTAATCTGGTGCCCAAAGAGAAGAGGAATATTTTGGTTTCAGAAATTAAAATGAGGAGAGAGAGAAAGGGAGAGACAGAGAGACATAGACAGAAAGGGAGAGGGAAAGGGTGAGAGAAGAGAACATGTTATACATTTATTTTAGGTGAAGTGCTAGGTACTTTATTAAGATAACTTGTTTTTAGTGTTATTTTATGAATATTATACATATACATTGTTTAAAAACCTCCAAAAGTTCTCCATGTCTTTACAATAAACAATAGTCTCCCTGTCCCATCTCGTGTGTGATTCTGGCTCCTCAGAAAACCACTTTAACACAGCTATTTCTTTAGTATTTACTTCCTTATATATAGACAGCATGTTTATATTGTTATTTCTTGATTTATATTTTTAAATAATTTTTATATGTCACCCATTGACTTTTATATATGGAAGATGGGCATTTAGTTTTCCTACATGTAACGCCCCCATACCAAATACATACATACAAATTCAGACACACACAAACCTCCCTTTTCTTGATTTATTAAAGAGCTATATTGTGATTTTTAAGATGTGTACTTATGTTTACATTATTATGATTTTAATAACTGAATTATACAGTGACATGTGGTCACATTTCTTTTCTTGTGCAACATTTTTTTCTTTCCTGTAGTTAACAATTGTTTATTTTTTGTTTCCTTGTTTGCTTAGTTTTTATGTGACTTACTTTCTACTAATAATATAAATTACATTTCAAAACAAGCATTTCCTTGTTCCCTTTGAGGCTTTCCTTTCGGTGACTCTACCCCCTTGATCCAGTCCAGACTCATGCTACTCCAGGCCACAGTGGCTGGCCTTCACCATAATTTGAGGAACCCTTTCACTTCCTCACAGCCTAAGCCCTCTCCGGCATTGTAGCGCTTTGGTTTAACTCCTTTGTTGGAACCCACGTTTCTCTATTTTTGGTTCATTTCCTCACTTTGTTGTTGCTTATCTTCCAGTAGATCCCTGTAGAAGACTTAATGAGAGGTCAGTCTTTGAGTTCTTTGAAGGTGTTAAATAACCTTTTTATGCTTACAAGTTTTTCATTTACCTTGGTGTAAAGTACTGGATTGGAGTAATTTGGCAGGAAGTCTCTCCCTAAATAAATTTCATGCCTGCACATAGCACCTTGAATTCACTTTTTGGTGCCTCATTCTTTTTCTTTTTTTAAAAAAGTTTGGTTGGTTGGTTGGTTGTTTATTTATTTATTTATTTATTTATTTATTTATTTATTTATTTATTGATTGTAATCTCTACACCCAACGTGGGGCTCGAACTCATGGCCCCAAGATCAAGAGTCGCATGCTCTTCGATCTGAGCCAGCAAACTGCCCCTTTGGTGCCTCATTCTTAAACGAAAATGAATTGTAAGACCTAGGTATTGGGTAATGTAAGCTAGCACCACCAGACATAAATAAATAGAAGTTCATGGGGTTTCATTTTGTTCAGTATGTAGCCTTTAATTTCATCCTCTGCTTTTAGCATACTATCCCTACCCCAGCCATGCCTAGGCTGAGTCTCCAGCCTTAACTCCATGACAGAATAGACTTCTAGCATTCTGCTGGATATGGAAAGTGGTACCTGAATGGACAGGTTGGGAAAGAGGATCCAAGAGCCTAGCTGCTTTTTATACAGATTTTCAACCAATGATCTTTAAAAATCCCATGCTTATCCCTATTTAGAAAAGTTCCTGATGCCTTAATTCTTGAGACGATCTGGGTTCTGCAGTGAAAATTATCTTGGCTTTTGTTTTCTACTCAAACCTATTAGTTTTATCCCCTCTGCTTAGTCACTAGTCATCTATCTGCTTTCAAAATGTTGTCCCTTCTCTGTTATTATCTTTTCTTCTACGTTTTGCATTGATGTTTCTGTTATTTTACTGACATTTTAACAAGGTATTAGGAGGAAACAGTGGTAAACACAGGCGTTTATTTAGATATAGTTAACCAGAAAACTCAAGGAAAACATTTATATATAATCTGTATTTCTCTCTTATTAGGTGAAGTTAAAGTCCACATTGACCTGCTTCTGAAGTGGCTAGCTTCAATCACACTGGTGTTAACCATATAGTCTTCTATCTGCTGGGCATTCCAGGCCGAGAAGACCTACACATATGGATTTCCATCCCCTTACTCATCTCCTATGTCTTTGCTCTTCTTGGAAATGGTCTGCTCATCTATATTATCCTCACCAAGAGCAGCCTCCATGAGCCTATGTATCTTTTCCTCTGCATGCTGGCTGGAGTTGACATTGTCTTTGCCGCAACCACAGAACCCAAGGCATTGGCAATTTTTTGGTTCAATAATAGGGAGATCTCTCTTAATAGCTGCATTGCCCAGCTCTACTTCCAGCATTCCTCCTTCATTTCTGAGTCTGGCATCTTGCTGATTATGGCATTTGACCGCTACATTGCAATATGTTACCCACTGAGGTACACCATGATACTCACTCATTCTCTGATAGGGAAAATTGGCGTGGCTGTTTTCTTGAGAGCACATTGTACAATTTTCCCCATGATATTTCTTCTGAAGAGACTCACTTTTTGCAGAAATAACATCCTACCACATACATTCTGTGAACACATTGGTTTGGCCAAGTATGCCTGTGATGATATCCGTGTAAACATCTGGTATGGATTTTTTGTCCTAATGTCCACAGTGATCCTAGACATTGTCCTCATTTTTGTTTCCTATACTCTGATACTCCATGCTTTCTACTGTATCCCTTCCCGAGATGCTCGCCACAAAGCTCTCAACACATGTGGCTCCCATGTCTGTGTCATTGTCCTTTTTTATGGGCCTGGGATCTTCTCGGTTCTCACTCAGCGCTTTGGACGTCACATCCCACTACATGTCCACATTCTGTTGGCCAATGTCAGCATGCTTGCTCCACCGATGCTGAATCCTATCATTTATGGGGTCAAAATAAAACAGATACGAGACCAAGTAGTTTATGTGTTGTTTCCAAAGCAGAAATGACTATGGGGTAGCAGAATCTGGTTTCTCAGAAACTTTGGTCCTTCCTGAGATATGCTTTCACAGCAGCAAACCAGAGAACTAGAAATGAGTCACAGCATACATAGCTCATTGAGTTATGGGCCCCTGGAGCAACTTACCTGAGACTGTGAGACTTGCCCCCCCCCACCCCCCCGAATCAATCTGAAAGCAGTCCCTGTGGATTGACTGAGATACTTACAGCTCATTATTTGGGGAAAGGGCAGGTTTCTCTGTAGTAGTCATGTCTAACTCTGTAATATTCAACTCAACTTTGGGAATGGACAATGTAATAGTAAGTCTCATTTAGATAAATAGTAAGTTTTCTGTATTGAGCTATGTCAAACCCTGAGACATTTCACCACATGCCTGCTGGACACCTAAATAAAATCTTCATTCTTTCATATGCTTTCTCAAATTACCATGGGCATTAAGAGAAGAGTAAGGGAACTGTACTCCTCCTAAATTTTGATATTTTGAAAGTTGTTTCTCAAAAATCATGCCCCTCAGTGTGGTACAGAATAAATTCAGACTTCCTTCCCAGCAACAATTTCCACATCACTTTCACACAATCTGTGCTTCAGTCTTAGGGAACTGTCTGTCTCTAATCTCTCGATGTCCAGTCATCTTGTCTTGGCACATTTTCCCTAAGTGATTCATTTACCTGGAATGACTGCTCCTTTCCTTGAGTTTTTAATAGATTCCCTTTATTTATCTTTCAAGGCTCAGCTTGGTGTCATCTACTCAGTGAGGTCATTATAACCACCTCCTCTCAAGAAGAGATATGACTTCCTCTATTAGATGATACTATATTGTTGATACTTCTGTTGAAAATATTTACTTATTTTTATATAAGTATTCCGTAGAGAAATGATAGGAAGAAAATGAAAATTACACACGCTCTCACCACCCAAAGAAATGTACTGTTATCATTTTGATGTAGAATCTTCCAGATTTTATATGTAACTCTCTTTTTAAAATATAATTAGTCAAATTGGCTTACATACAACACCCAGTGCTCATCCCAACAAGTGTCCTCCTCAGTGCCCAAAACCCATTTTCCCTTTCCCCACCCCTCCATCTGCCCTCAGTTTGTTCTCTGTATTTAAGAGTCTCTTGTGGTTTGCCTCCCTCCCTCTGTGTTTGTAAGTAATTTTGCCCCATCTCTTCCCCCATGGTCTTCTGTTAAGTTTCTCAAGATCCACATATGTGTAATTCTAACCCTAATAACTATAACCATACACATATATTCAGAACTTATTCAGTATTAATGCATAGGCCCACAGTGTGGCTATTTTTAAATGACACTACATTTGGAAAGACATAATAACTTTAATGACTATATTTTATATCTTTTAATTAATTATATAAAAATTATGCTTAAAAATTCTTTTTTACATCAGCTGAGGTAGTGTTCATCCTTTTATTTTTTAATACTTACGTTTTTCTAATCATTAGCAATGTAAATGCTGTGCTAGGGACATTTTTGTGCATAAGGTTTATCTATTTTTTGTAAGTAAGCTTTGCCTGTTTTTAGCCTTAAAAAGAATTACTAGGTTAGTGGTATGTGGATTTTAGGCTCCTCTGGCACATTGAAAAAAGAAGTTATTATTAATTTTCACTCATCAGAAATACACGAAAATGCCAAAATTTATTGTATCCTTACTAGCACTTAGTAAGTAGTTCTATTTTTTAAATCTGCCATGTGACAGAGTAAAACCATTTTCATTGTCCTTTCATTTGAACTGATTTAGCTAATAGACACATGGAACAATTGTTATGGGATATTGTATTTCTTTGTGGATTAATAGTAACAACCATTTATTGAACCTGTGCAAAACTTATTTCATACCTTACCTTATTGAATCTTCACATCAAACTCGTTATTGCCTCTATTTTATTCATTTTAAAGATGTAATTCAGAGCTCAGAGAGGATATATAACTTCCCCAAGGTATTAGTATTTATTGAAAGTATTTTATCAGGTTGTTTAAATTATAAATTCTGCAATTTTCTTTGGTTGGCTTGGTTGCCTTTTGTTTTAACCCTAAAGAGATATAGTATTAAATATTTTCAAGTCCATCATTCTTTTCCTTTATGGGTTTTATTGTTTTCATTTTAGGCTATTTCTTCAACCTATGATTTGATTATTATTCTTATAGTTTTAGTTTTCTATGGTTGCTTTTTATATTTAATTTTTCAAGGACACATATTACTAAATAAACAAAACTAAGAAAAGAAAGAAAAACTTCAATGACCAATAATGAGAAAAATGGGGCATAATTGTTAAATTTTAGTGTGTTTTCCAGTTTTTATATGATTATGTCTTTCTGCATATATGATACAGTTCACTTTTTTTCTGTGACATGTTTGTCACTCAATAAAAGGTGTTGCAAATTTTCTAATATGTTTTATGAGTTAAATAATAGGTGGAACAAGCTTATCGTACTGTTCAAACCTTGGTATACATACCAATTAAAAATGATTCAGCAATTTTTAGGGAAAAGAGTTAAATTCATCACAGTGATTATTTGCCAGTTTCTTGTAATTTTTTTCCCTGAGACAGCTAATCTTTGAAACAACAATTTTGAGATTGTGTACTGTTTAGTTGAGTATGATTATAGCTGTGTAAAATTTCTGTTGATTAGTGTTCTCTTAGTAAACCATTTGCATCTTCTCGCAAGTATTTTATGCTCATATGGTTTAGGTTGATATCCTTTAAACCACATGAAACTGGATTTTTTTTGTTTCTATGATATCTGATAATCTTTGAACTTTATCTGATAGGTAGAGTCATTATATTTATTATGAATTTAAGACATTGTTTTTATTGTTTTTATTTATTATCATTATTTTAAAAATATAATTTATTGTCAAATTGGCTTCTATACAACACCCAGTGCTCATCCCAACAAGTGCCTTCCTCAATGCCCATCACCTGCTTTCCCCTGTCCCCTACCCCCATCAACCCTCGGTTTGTTCTCTGTATTTAAGAATCTCTTACAGTTTACCTCCCTCCCTCTGTTTATAGTTTTTTTTTTCTTCTTCCCCTCCCCCCGTGGTCTTCTGTTAAGTTTCTCAAGATCCACATATGAGTGAAAACCTATGGTATCTGTCTTTCTCTGACTGACTTATTTCCCTTAGCATGACACTCTCCAGTTCCATCCACGTTGCTACAAAAGGCCATGTTTCATTCTTTCTCATTGCCAAGTAGTATTCCCATTGCCAAGTAGTATTCCGTTGTGTATATAAACCACAATTTCTTTATCCATTCATCAGTTGATGGACGTTTAGGCTCTTTCCATAATTTGGCTATTGTTGAAGGTGCTGCTATAAACATCGGGGTACATGTGCCCCTATATATCAGCACCCCTGTATCCCTTGGGTAAATTCCTAGCAGTGCTATTGCTGGGTCATAGGGCAGATCTATTTTTAATTTTTTGAGGAACCTCCACACTGTTTTCCAGAGTGGCTGCACCACTTTGTATTCCCACCAACAGTGCAAGAGGGTTCCCGTTTCTCCACATCCTCACCAGCATCTATAGTCTCCTGATTTGTTCATTTTAGCCACTCTGACTGGCATGAGGTGATATCTCAGTGTGACTCTGATTTGTATTTCCCTGATGAGGAGTGATGTTGAGCATTGTTTCATGTGTCTGTTGGCAATCTGGATGTCTTCTTTGGAAAAGTGTCTATTCATGTCTTCTGCCCATTTCTTCACTGGATTGTTTTTCGAGTGTGGAGTTTGGTGAGTTCTTTATAGATTTTGGATACTAGCCCTTTATCTGATATGTCATTTGCAAATATCTTTTCCCATTCTGTCCGTTGACTTTTAGTTTTGTTGATTGTTTCCTTTGTAGTGCAGAAGCTTTTTATCTTCATGAGGTCCCAATACTTCATTTTTTCTTCTAAGTCCCTTGCCTTTGGAGATGTGTCGAGTAAGAAACTGCTGCAACTAAGGTCAAAGAGGTTTCTTCCTGCTTTCTCCTCTAGGGTTTTGATGGTTTCCTGTCTCACATTCAGGTCTATCATCCATTTTGAGCTTTTTTGTGTGTGTATGGTGTAAGAAAGTGAACTAGTTTCATTCTTCTGCACGTTGCTGTTCAGTTCTCCCAGTACCATTTGTTAAAGAAACTGTCTGTTTTCCATTGGATACGCTTCCTGCTTTGTCAAAGACTTATTTGGCCATACATTTGTGGGTCCAGTTCTGGGTTCTCTATTGTATTCCATTGGTCTATGTGCTGTTTTTGTGCCAATACCATACTGTCTTCATAGTATGTAGTAGAGGCTTTGTAGTAAAGGCTAAAGTCTGGGATTGTGATGCTTCCTGCTTTGGTTTTCTTCTTCAATATTACTTTGGCTATTCTGGGTCTTTTGTGGTTCCATACAAATTTTAGGATTGCTTGTTCTAGCTTCGAGAAGAATGCTGGTGTAATTTTGATTGGGATTGCATTGAATGTGTAGATTGCTTTGGGTAGTACTGACATTTTAATATTTCTTCCTCCAATCCGTGAGCATGGAATGTTTTTCCATTTCTTTGTATCTTCTTCAATTTCCTTCATAAACTTTCTATAGTTTTCAGCATACAGATCTTTTACAACTTTAGTTAGGTTTATTCCTAGGTATTTTATGATTCTGGTGCAATTGTGAATGGGATCAGTTTCTTTATTTCTCTTTCTGTTGCTTCATTATTGGTGTATAAAAATGCAACCGATTTCGGTACATAAATTTTGTACCCTGTGACTTTGCTGAATTCATGTATCAGTTCTAGCAGACTTTTGGTGGAGTCTATCAGGTTTTCCATGTAGAATAACATGTTGTCTGCAGAAAGTGAAAGCTTGACTTCTTTGACAATTTTGATGCCTTTTATATTATTTTGATGTCTGAATGCTGATGCTAGGACTTCCAACACTATGTTAAACAACAGTGGTGAGAGTGGACATCCCTGTCATGTTCCTGATCTCAGGGGGAAAGCTCTGTTTTTCCCCATTGAGGATGACATTAGCTGTGGGCTAATCTATCCATTGTTGTAAGTGGGGTATTAAAGTCCCCTGCAATTACCACATTCTTATCAATAAGGTTGCTTGTGTTTGTGATCAATTGTTTTATATATTTGGGGGCTCTCGTATTCGGCGCATAGACATTTATAATTGTTAGCTCTTCCTGATGGATAGACCCTGTAATTATTATATAATGCCCTTCTTCATCCTTTGTTACAGCCTTTAATTTAAAGTCTAGTTTGTCTGATATAAGTATGGCAACTCCAGCTTTCTTTTGACTTCCAGTAGCATGATAGATAGTTCTCCATCCCCTCATTTTCAATCTGAAGGTGTCCTCAGGTCTAAAATGAGTCTCTTGTAGACAGAAAATAGAGGGGTCTTGGGTTTTCATCCATTCTGATACCCTATGTCTTTTGGTTGGAGCATTTAGCCCATTTACATTCAGTGTTATTATTGAAAGATATGGGTTTAGAGTCATTGTGATGTCTGTAGGTTTCATGCTTGTAGTGATGTCTCTGGTACTTTGTGGTCCTTGCAACATTTCACTCACAGAATCCCCCTTAGGATGTCTTGTAGGGCTGGCTTAGTGGTGATGAATTCCTTCAGTTTTTGTTTGTTTGGGAAGACCTTTATATCTCCTTCTATTCTAAATGACAGATTTGGTGGATAGAGGATTCTCGGCTGCATATTTTTCCTGTTCACCACATTGAAGATTTCCTGCCATTCCTTTCTGGACTGCCATGTTTCAGTAGAGAGATCCGTCACGAGTCTTATAGGTCTCCCTTTATATGTTAGAGCCTGTTTATCCCTAGCTGCTTTCAGAATTTTCTCTTTATCCTTATAATTTTTCCAGTGTCACTATGATATGTTGTGCAGAAGTTTGATTCAAGTTATGTCTGAAGGGAGTTCTCTGTGCCTCTTGGATTTCAATGCCTGTTTTCTTCCCCAGATCAGGGAAGTTCTCAGCTATGATTTGTTCAAGTACACCGCCAGCCCTTTCTCTCTCTCTTCTGCTGGAATTCCTATGATACAGATATTATTCCATTTGATGGAATCACTTAGTTCTCTAATTCTTCCCTTGTGATCCTGGATTTTTCTCTCTCTTTTTCTCAGTTCCTCTTTTTCATAATTTTATCTTCTAATTCACCTATTCTCCCCTCTGCCTTTTCAGTCCATGCTATGGCCACCTCATTTTATTTGCACCTCATTTATACCATTTTTTAATTCATCATGACAATTTTTTAGTTCCTTGATCGCTGTAGCAATAGATTCTCTGCTGTCTTCTATGCTTTTTTCAAGCCCAGTGATTAATCTTATGACTATTATTCTAAATTCTTTTTCAGTTTTATTGCTTATATCTGTTTTGATCAATTCTTTAGCTGTCACTTCTTCCTGGAATTTCTTTGAGGAGAATTCTTCCATTTCATCATTTTGGCAAGTTTTTTGTCCCTTATGAGTTTTGAAAGCTTGTTATGTGCTCCGTACCTACAAGCACTGCTATATTAAAGGGAGGTCATACACTGTCCAGTGTTCTTTGGAGAGGGGTACTTGCTTTCTGTTGTTGTGACTTTGGTTACTTTATCTCCCTACTCATAGTGATGTTTTGGCCCTTCCACCAGGTCTACTGTGATTTGTTCCTTAAGTAGCCCTGGAAAGGAAAAAAAACATACAAAAAAACAGAAAACAAAAACATGCAAGCACAGAAACAAACAAAGAAAAATCCAAAAACAAAAAACCAGAAACACCAGCTACAACTAAAGAACAGGATGGGGGCAGTGCTGATGGAAGAGCACAGACAAAGAGAGAAATGACAGGGGCGGGGAAAAAGAATAAATAAACATTGACCAAGCAGAGAGACTAAATGGCTTAATCCAGAGAGAGAGAAAGGATAATAAAGAAGGAGGTGGGGGAGAAAAGAAACAAAGATAAAGTTACCCAGGCAAAGAAACTATAAGCTTAATTATTCCAGAGAAAGAGAAAGGAAAGAAGGATGTGTAGAATATGTGTCAAGAGAATGGATTAAATATGTCTGCTTATACAAAACAACAACCAGAGTGACCAGACTAGAGGAGGGAAGAGATAAGGAGAAAAGGAAGGAAGAATATATGTAAATAATAAGAATTGTCCTAGAATTAATCCAGGCAATGCAGCAGTGCTGGTCTGGAGGAGGCGGCCATCTGGTTCCACAGCGTCTATCCTGCTCCAGTAGATACGCAGTTACCTGGCTCTGAGGGGTGTGGCTTGGTGTAGGAGGGTCCCACCTCCACTGTGGGCCCTGTGGACCAATCCCTGAGGCCCCTCACCTTGGTGGTGGTGGGGAGAAAAATGGCGGCCCCCCAGTCTCTTCTCCATGGACCAGTGTCCCAAATCACTCGGTTGGAGCTGTCCTCACTGTGCTGCCGGTGCAGATGAGGTGGTCTGTCTCACTCGCCTGACTCCGGTGCCCTGGCGCTTGGCTGGGATTCAGACTCCTGCTCCATGCAACCTGGTACTGGGGAAACAACTCTCCATGCTGCCTGATATGTGGTCCTGGCTGGCTTTGTCCTGTGCTGCAGCACTCCAGGGAGGGGGTCACTTTCTCTTGCCGTGGACTGTGCCCCTGACCTAGCCACCGAGCCTGGGGTTGGTTCTCCTCCTCCCCAGGTGCATGAACAGGGCAGCCAGCCCAGTCTGGAGAAAGCCCTGCAGTTAGAGATGGGATACCTCTCCACCCTGGTCCAAGGTTTTTCTCTTGTCCAGATACAGTCCTATGCTTCCCCAGCCTCTCTTTCTCTTCATCTCTCCGCAGAAGGGGATCCCTCCCCTCCATGCCTACATGGCCTGTTTTATCTCTCCTAGTTTGCAATCACCCACCTATGGCCCATCAGGTTGTTCCAGTGTCTCCCTGGTAGCAACTCAGTCTCTTTTCCTTCCAGACTCTTGGAGTTCAAAGTCCTTTGGCTTTAACCCTTCTTTGAGAGACATAGAAAGTTCATATCCCCCCACTTCTCTGCCATGTTGGACCCTCCTCCTAAGATATTGTTTTAAAAAGTTGATTCTTCTGCCTCTATCCTGCAAATAATTTAGCTTGTCTTTATGCATCTCTTTGTTTCTATCTCCAAGTTTCTAATGATCTTTTTAGTTCTATTTAATAAGCTATCTAACCAATCTGCTGAATGTTTTTTTATTTCAAGGATTGCATTAAACATTAATAAATATTATTAAAATATTTGTAATATTTATTTTTGAGAGAGAGAGAGAGTGTGGGGGAGGGACAGAGAAAGAGGGATACACAGGATCCGAAGTAGGCTCTGGCTCTGAGATGTCAGCACGGAGCCCAGATGCAGGGCTTGAATTTACAAATCGTGAGATTATGACTTGAGTGAAACCCAGACACTTAACCAACTGAGCCAGCCAGGTGCCCCAATAGATATTATTTCTTTTTAGACCAGTTTTAGGCTTATAGAAAAATTGAGTGGAGAGTACAGAGTTCCCAAATACATCTTTATCCCCCACCCCCCCCACCCCCCGCCGTCTTGCTCAGAGAGTTTCTCTTATTTTTAGCATCTTGCATTTGTGTCGTGTATTTGTTACAACTAATGAACCAATACTGATACATTATTATTAATAAGAGTCCAAAGTTTACATTGTGGCATGCTCTTTGTGTTGTACAATTCTATGGGTTTTGAAAAATGTATACTGACATGTATCCACCCTTATAGTATCATACAGAGTATTTTCAATGCTCACATATCTCCTATTTGTCCTTCTCTTTCTCTCCTTGAACTCCTGGAAAACATTGATGTTTTTTACTGTCTCCATAGTTTTGCCTTTGCCAGAATGACATAAGTTTGGAATTATACAGTGTGTAACCTTTACGTGCTGCCTCTTTCCCTTAGTGTTATGCGCTTAAAATTCCTTCATGTCTGGTGAGTGCATGATATCTTGTTTCTTTTTATTGCTGAGTAATACTCCATTGTATGGATATACTAGAGTTTGCTTATCCATTCACCTGTTCAGAGATATTTTGGCTGCTTCCAAGTTTTGACAATTATGAATAAAGCTTCTATAACATCTGTATGCAGGTGTTTGTGTGGACATAAGTTTTCAGCTCCTTTGGGTTAATACTAAGGAGCATGACTGTATAGTAAGTGTATGCTTAGCTTTGTAAGGAACTGCCAAACTGTTTTCCTAAGTGGTTGTACCATTGTGCATTCCCACCAGCACTGAATGAGGGTCTTGTTGATTCACATCCTCGCCAATATTTGGTGTTGTCAGTGTATTGAATTTTAGCCATTCTAATAGGTATATAGTGGTACCTCATTGTTGTTTTTTGATCTGCAATTTTTAAGTGAAATATGATGATGTTGATTATCTTCTCATATGCTTTTCTGCCATGTCAATGGATTCTTCACACCAGATTTCTTATATTGTTTTTTCCTAGATAGTACATATACTGCAAATTTTAGCCCTAAATAATACTTTAGAGGTCCATGGTTGTGCCTGTTCGGGCTAGTCTTTCTTAGGAGTCCAGAGAACAAATGGAGGGATTATTCCTTGATAGGACAGACAGTTCCTCTTATAAGGAGGAAGCAGGAGTGGGTAGGAGCAGATGCAGATATGTTTTTATATCCAGTGTTTTGAATTTGTGTGAGTTTCCAACTGATTGATTCTGATTTAGTAGACAAGGTTCTCTTCCAAGAGTAAAGAGTTAGGTTCTGGAATCAAGATTGGAGGTTTGAATAGGGTGTACATATGAAGTGTTAATTAGGCAGAGTGGGAGAGTGAGCTAACTTGAGGCAATGTGTAAGCTTGCTGGACCCTGCTAATAGTCTATGTTGGTAATCATTTTAGTGGCACCATTTTGTTCTCCAGGTGACTACCCAATTATGTTCTTGTTTCAGTTTATATTAATGTTGAGATGGACTAGATAGAATGGAGAAAACAATTTTAAGGATTTGAACATACTTGAAAGCTATCATAAAAAGGGCATAGAATCTAAAAGTTAATTAAGAATGGAAATCATACAGAGTGGGCTGAAGATTTAGAAAGGAACTTGTGGTATTAATAGATTAGCTGCTTTGGTGAGGTTAGGAAGCAGATACAGTCAGCATATGCTTGGGCAAGTAATTGTGTGGCTAAGCAGTGGGATGTTTGAATTAGTATACTTGGAAGTGGAGAAAGGATGTGACTATGGGAGTGCATAACGAAGGCAGAGTGAAGGGAAATTCAACTGAGATCAGAGGAGGAAATGGAATCAATGGGACGAGGTGAAGAAGTTTTCCAGATGGACATGGAAGCCTTTATGATACAAGTGTAAGACTTCCATGCATTTGTTTGTGAGGGAATCCAGGGGACCTTCAGATAGCCTTGAGGAATAGGAGAAGACAGATAACATAAATCTCAAAGCAGCATTAGCTCCTACACTAAAGTGAATGAGCACTAGCTGGGAACAAAATTATTAAAGGAAATTTCTATCAACAATAAAAAATACTACATGGAAATAGAAACATTGCCATAATAATTTCCTTCTTTGAAATATCAAATATTTAAGTGAAATAAGCCAGAACACATATACAAATTTATACATATATATGTTCATTACAGAACAATTTCAACAGAGAAAAACAGAAACTTTATAAATATTCAATAAGTGAAATGGTTAAATGTATTGTATTATGTCACCAAGGTATAATATTTAGTCACTCAAATTTTTAAAGAAATATTTATAGATTACTAACTGTGTCATTGCATCAGACAGGAGACACATGCAGCTGAATTAAAGGAGCTACATGGTTTACAGAACATTTGTTACAACTGGGAACATTTATTACCAATTGTTAATTGGAAATTCCTATGTTATGAAATTAAATAAAAAAGTATACCACATGCACAGTTTGATCTCAACAATAAAGAAATCCATGAATAGGGAAGAAAAAAATCTTAGAGGGTTATCAATGAAAATGTTCCATTAAGTCCCTTGCATGATGGAATGAAAGTATTAGTCCTGTACACAAAACAATATTAATACATTTTCAGTGGATTTGATTTTATTAACATTTTATCATGGTGTGGTGAACATAGTTGGTTGAATGGGTGGTGAAGGAGTAAATGAATGTTTGGGAGAATCTTTAGAATTCCAGCTCCTAATATGCTTCTGTGCCTTCTGGAAGTCAGGGTTGAAGAGGGTGAGCTGGAGTGACGTGTGGAGCCTTGATGAAAGTCCCTCACCACACTTCTGTCCTCTACCCTCACCTCTCCAATCTAAAACCTCTCTTCCACCTCCTCTCCTGTCAAGCTCATGCAGCTCTTCAGACAAGGAAGGGTTCAGGGCTTATTGTTATGTCACTGGCAGTAGAGGAGATCCTAGGGGAGAAGAAAGTCACATGAATAAGTCCATGGTCCCCAAAGATGCTCAGAGAAAGAATAATTTACCCTGCAATTCCTCCTCCAACTTAATCCCTTAGCCACTGCATACAGTCTGCTTGTTGTGAGAATACCCTGCAATCCAGGCAGGGGCATAACTCCAGTCTGTGGTTCCTGATGGCTGTGATGGAGAGTTTGGGGTGAGGAGAGAGTAGGTTGGTATTGACCAGGATAGCCTGGTGACTTTCTGGGCCCTTCTGTCCATGGGCATCAATGGTGGGGTCTGGCTGAGGGTGGGGATAAAGAAGGTGGAAAACACTGAATTTACTGATGAGAGACATGGGGGACAATAATAGATTGCCTTCATCATTTGGTAACTCTTTAGGCACTATATTTGGAATTCTCCATTCCTTGAAAGAGCAGACAAAAATTCACCATTCCCTGAGAGGACAGACAAAAATGTTCCCCTGGATGCTTTGTGGCATAGTGGAAACACTAGTGGAAGGAGAGGCATGAGACCTTCTTGACTCATTTCTTTTGTGAACTTGGGAAAACTGTTTTTCCTTCTGTGGCCTTGCCAAATAGTAAGTTATATGACAAGGTTATTCTAAAGCAGGAGCTGGCAAAATTTTTTTGTAAAGGGCAAGAGTAAAAGTGTTAAGCTTCAAAGATGGTCTCTGTTGCAACTACTCTGTCCCAAAAAAGCAGTCCTAGTAGATATGGGGAATGGGTGTATTCCAATAAAATTTTACCCATAAAAAAAAAGCAGGTGGTAGACAAGATTTGGCCCACAGGCTGCAGTTTGATGAGCCTGATATAACGTGCCAACCAGAATTGATATTTTTTATCTCTGACTCATGTTTGGGTAAATCAAGAGTGGAACTGGTGAAGCAGGGGTGTTGTCCTATGAGTTGCATTTCTATGAGAGTCCCTTATGGCAGGGATAAGGGGGCTGTAAGGCTGGAGACAGGGGTAAGAGTGGAATAGCCTCTGGAAACTTCATCTCCTGGAAGAAACTGATTCAAGAAGAGGAGAATCAGTGTGCTGAATGAAGATAGGCAAATTAATGACTTAAGTAAGTCATAACTTGTCTCTGTGACAGTGAGTTTGACTGGTTAATGACTGTGTATGGATTTGGGTGGCTATTATGTGAAGGAAAGTTTAAAAGTGTATGTGAGTGTGCATGTGTGCGTGAATGTGTTCACAATGAAGGGCTGTTTGTATGAATAGTGAAAATGTGTGTGTAGATCTTCATCAAAATTTTTATGAGTGAATATGTGTGTGGTGACTGTATAAATGAATGTATGTGATAATATGCATCTGAATGGAAGATTGTGTGTTTGTATGTGGATTTGTAGCAAGCAGAACTGGAATTGAACCCAGGTAGGTCAGACTCTAAATCCTCAATCGCTTGTTTGCCCTATGATACATTGTCTTACCTGTCTTAGATATTGTGGAATATATAGGAGAATTGAAGGGAGTAGGGAGGAAGCCAAGAAAAGGTGGTGTAGTAGTCAACATAACAAAATGGAAGTTTTTAAAGCTAATGGAAGCTTTGATGCCAATACTTTTGGATTCAAATATCAGCTTATCTACTAACAAGGTGTTTGACTTTGGGTATTTACTTATCTGAGAGTCAATTTCTTCATGCATGAACTAGTGATATGTTCAATTTCATAGGTTTGGTGTGATTATTAGAAATAACATATCTAACAGTAGGCATTTAATGGTTGCTATTATCACACAAAAGTATTAATAATGGAAATTGGAGATTCCTAATAATGAGAAATTAATCTGGCACTTAATTTAAACCTAAAATTAATTTAGATTTGGCAAGCATGCTCTGATAGATTATTTTAGAGAAGTTTCAGCAGTATTATTTAGAGGCATTATTTAGAAGCTTCAGCAGCATATTTGTGTTGTAAGTAAAGTGGTTTGGGTAAAGATTAAAGGATGGTAAAAGGATGGAAGAAAGAAAGCATATCTGTTCTGTGAAACCAAAGTGAAGGGTGAGAGACCATTGATCATATATACAGATGAAGGAGAAGGAGCCAACAGAGAGAGAGAGAGAGAGAGAGAGAGAGAGAGATTGAAGTTACTAGAGTGACAGATTAGTAGGAAGAGGTACTTAAAGAGAAGGTTGGGGCCCAGTGTGCAGATGGAGACAGATGGAGGGTTGAGTCTTGAATTGGAGAAAAAGAGAAAAGGCAATTCAAATATAAATAAATTTGTAGATGGAAGAGTGAGGATGAAGAGGTTAAGGGAATGAAAAATGGATGTTTTTATTGTTTTTTCTCCTTAGGTCAGGAATTAGGAAGTCACAATTATCTGATGAAGGGGACCAGAGTAGAATAAGGCATGTATGAAGTGATTTGGAGGATGGTGTATGTAGGCAAATTCTCGCTCCACCATTTACTAGCCAGGTGACCTTGGGTAGGGCACTACCTAAATCCTCCAAGCTCTGTTTGCTCCCTTATCAGTAAAATGAGGGAAATGACTACAATTATCTCACACTGTGGTGATTAAAACAGTGCACATGCAGTCCTTAGTACAGAGCCCCTCCTAACTGATCTGTCTCCATTTTCCAACCTGCCTTCTCCATTCCACATCCATCTTACACAATATTGCAAGAGTGAGAGAGCTACCTAAAATGCCAACTTCATCATGCCATTCTCTTACTACAAATCCTTCAGTGGCTCTTACTGCTTCAACATAAATTCTAAACTTCTTACACTTATACTCAAAATCCTCAGTGATTTGGCCCCTACCTCACTGCCTGACATTATTTTCTACCATTTTGTGTGAAGCCCTCTTTGCTACAGTAACCTTGAATCATTATAATTTTCCTCCATAATCTATATCCTTTCAGATTTCTGTGACTTTGTTCATGTTATTCCCTCCTCACGTGACTTGACTTGGCAAAACCTTACTTCTTCTCCAAGGTTCAACTTAGGGTGGCACTTTTAGAAAATCTTTTCTGAACTTCCGGGAAGCTCTCCATGTTTCCACAGCTCATTGTGTTTAAATTTTCCTTTACATTGTCCTTATCATTTAGATATTTTGCTTAATTTTATCCTCTAGGTAGGTCCTCTAGGAGCCATGGTAGGTGCTCAGTAAGGCTTATTAAATTATAGTCAACTCAGTGACTGGTTTTGAGATACATATCACATTCAGATGGTCAAAGTAGAAATGGCAGTGTTTGTTTTTCACAGCTCTTAACTATTTATAACAACCTCAGACTAGGATCTATGGTGTTCTAGAGCTGGAACAACTCTCTTACAGATGATCTAATCCAGCTTCTCCCCAACATTAGATTTAAGGTGGTAAGAGAGAGATCCAGAGGAGGGAAGTATTTTACTGAGATCAAATAGTAAATAGAATGTCAAAGAGTTTTAACCCATGTTTCCTGACTTTCTGACCAGGACCCTTTCCACTGCTCATCCAGTGACAAATGATCTATTCCTACCTCCCTTACTTCAACCCTTTTCACCTTTTTTGGCAAGATAGAAGTGACTGCAAGTCTTATACACCAACATCTAGGTGACTTGTCCTGGGAATGGCAACCCCTAACCACACTGGTGCCAGCCACTCACTTTTCATTCTGCGGGGCATCCCTGGCCTGGAAGACCAGCACATATGGATTTCTCTTCCCTTCTTTATTTCCTACCTGGTTGCTGTCCTTGGGAATAGCCTCCTTGTCTTCATCATCATTACTGAACGCAGCCTCCATGAACCCATGTACTTCTTTCTCTGCATGCTAGCTGTGGCTGACCTCATCCTGTCCACTACCACTGTGCCCAAAGCCCTGGCCATATTCTGGTTTCATGCTGGGGAGATCTCCCTTGATGGCTGTGTCACTCAAATCTTCTTCATCCATGCCACCTTCATTGCTGAATCAGGGATTCTGTTGGCCATGGCATTTGACCGCTATGTGGCCATCTGTGACCCACTGCGATATACTACACTGCTCAGTCATGCAGTAATCATAAAGGTTGGTCTGGCTGTGGTCCTGAGAAGCTTCTCTGTGATACTCCCAGATGTGTTCCTGGTGAAGAGACTGCCTTTCTGCCATAGCAATGTGTTACCACATACCTACTGTGAGCACATGGCTGTTGCCAAGTTTGCTTGTGCTGATATTCGTGTCAATGTCTGGTATGGCTTGTCTGTTCTTCTCTCTACTGTAATGCCAGATGCCTTGCTCATCTTGGTTTCGTATACCCTCATCCTCAATGCAGTCTTCCACCTCCCTTCCCGAGGAGCTCGGCAAAAGGCTCTAGGCACATGTGGCTCCCACCTTGGGGTCATTTCCATGTTCTATTTGCCTGGCATTTTTACTGTAATTACCCAGCGGTTTGGGCATCATGTTCCCCTCCATACTCACATTCTGCTGGCCAATATCTGCACATTAGCCCCTCCCATGCTGAACCCTATCATTTATGGGGTCAAGACCAGGCAGATTCGAGAGTGCGTGGTCAGTACTCTGTCTTCACAGTAGAAACATGTTGAGTCTGTGTGACTGATCTGGTGGTATGTTCACCACTATGGTGTCTCACATTTTGTTTCCCTATTTTGTAGAAACTTATTAACTAAGCGTTCTACTGACTGTGAACAAATGGATTTATCATGACTTTGAAAGATAGATTGTCATGTTGCCTTTATAAGGTAGTGTTTAGAAAAGAGCATGAGGTTTTTTGGATATGATATCAAAAGTACAGGCAATAAAAGCAAAATAAACAAGCGGGACTACATCAAACCAAAAAGCTTCTGCACAGCAAAGAAAGCACTCAACAGAACAAATAGGCAACATATGGAATGGGAGAAAATATTTGCAAATCATTATCTGATAAAGGGTAAATAGCCAAAATATATAAGAAATCCATATAACTCAATAACAAAACTCAATAGTAAAGGAACAAATAACCTGACTTAAATATGGGAAAAGGACCTGAATAAACTTTTTTTTTCCAGAGAAGACATACAAATGGCCAACAGGTACGTGAAAAAGTTCTCAACATCACTAATTATCAGGGAAATGCAAATCAAAGCCACAATGAAACTTCACCTCACACCTTTTAGCATAGCTATTATCAAAAAGAGATAATATATGTTGATGAGGATGTGGAGAAAAGGGAACCCTTGTGCACTGTTGGTAGGAATGTAAATTGGTAGAGCTACTAAGGAAAATAGTGTGGAGGTTCCTCAAAAACTGAAAACTAGAACTGCCATATTGTCCAGAAATTCCACTTCTGGGTATATATATGAAGGAAATGAAATCACTATCTTGAAGAGATGTCTGTACCCCCTCATGTTCATGGCAGCATTATTTATAATAGACAAGACATGGAAACAACCTATGTGTCCAGCGACAGATGAAAAAAAATGTGGCGCGCGTGCACACACACACACAAACTGGAATACTATTCAGTCATAAAAAGGAAATCCTGCCATCTGTGACAACATGGATGAATCCTGAGGACATTAAGCTAAGTAAAATAAGTCAGACAGAGAAAGACAAATACTATATGAGCTCACTTGTATGTGGAATCTAAAACTGAACTCATAGAAACAGAACAGTTTGATGGTTGCTAGAGATGAGTAGTGGGGGATGGGAGAAAGGGGTGAAGGTTGTCAAAGTGTACAACTTCCAGTTATACAATGAATCAGTTCTAGGAGTGTAATGTACAACATGATGACTACAGTTAATACTGTATTGCATATTTGAAAGTCTCCAAGAGAGTATATCTTAACAGTTCCTACCACACACAGAGAAAAATTTAACTACATGAGGTGGTGGATGGGTTAACAAACTTTATTGTGTGGTAATCATTTTGCAATATAAATGTGTCAAATCATTATGTTGTATACCTTAAACTTACAAAATGTTATATGTCAATTATACCTTAATAAAGCTGGATGAAAAAAATGTGGTACATATATACAATGGAATATTATTCAACCATAGAAAGAAAAGCCTCCTATTTGTGATAACAGGGATGAACCTGGAGGACACTATACCAAGTGAAATAAGCCAGATACAGAAAAACAAAGACTGTGTGCTCTCTTATAGGTGGGATCTAAAAACCTCAAACTTCCAGAAGCAGAGAGTAGAATGGTGGTTTCCAGGGGCACAGGGGTGGGTGAAATAGGTATTGGTTGAAGGTTACAAACTTTCAGTTATAAGTTCTGATGATCTAATGTACAGTATGATGACTATAGTTAATATATACTGAGAGTTGATATTAAGTGTTCTCACTATACATACACAAAAGGTAACTATGTGAGGCAAGGAATCTGTCAATTAGCTTCATTGTGGTAATCATTTTACAAAATATGCATATATATTTAAGTGTACATCTTTTTTTTTCTCCTTTAAAGTTTTGTTTTATTAATTGTAGCATACTATTAGTAAGTATGAACTAATGTACATTTAATGGCATGGAACTTACAATAACTTCTGTTGAATATAATTATTTGAATTTGCTTTCACTATATTATTATATAAATTTTTTTTTAAATTTTTTAATATATGAAATTTATTGTCAAATTGGTTTCCATACAACACCCAGTGCTCACCCCAAAAGGTGCCCTCCTCAATACCCATCACCCACCCTCTCCTCCCTCCCACCCCCCATCAACCCTCAGTTTGTTCTCAGTTTTTAACAGTCTCTTATGCTTTGGCTCTCTCCCACTCTAACCTCTTTTTTTTTTTTCCTTCCCCTCCCCCATGGGTTCCTGTTAAGTTTCTCAGGATCCACATAAGAGTGAAACCATATGGTATCTGTCTTTCTCTGTATGGCTTATTTCACTTAGCATCACACTCTCCAGTTCCATCCACGTTGCTACAAAAGGCCATATTTCATTTTTTCTCATTGCCACGTAGTATTCCATTGTGTATATAAACCACAATTTCTTTATCCATTCATCAGTTGATGGACATTTATGCTCTTTCCATAATTTGGCTATTGTTGAGAGTGCTGCTATGAATATTGGGGTACAAGTGCCCCTATGCATCAGTACTCCTGTATCCCTTGGATAAATTCCTAGCATTGCTATTGCTGGGTCATAGGGTAGGTCTCTTTTTAATTTTCTGAGGAACCTCCACACTGTTTTCCAGAGCGGCTGCACCAATTTGCATTCCCACCAACAGTGCAAGAGGGTTCCCGTTTCTCCACATCCTCTCCAGCATATATAGTCTCCTGATTTGTTCATTTTGGCCACTCTGACTGGCGTGAGGTGATACCTGAGTGTGGTTTTGATTTGTATTTCCCTGATAAGGAGCGACGCTGAACATCTTTTCATGTGCCTGTTGGCCATCCGGATGTCTTCTTTAGAGAAGTGTCTATTCATGTTTTCTGCCCATTTCTTCACTGGGTTATTTGTTTTTCGGGTGTGGAGTTTGGTGACCTCTTTATAGATTTTGGATACTAGCCCTTTGTCCGATATGTCATTTGCAAATATCTTTTCTCATTCCGTTGGTTGCCTTTTAGTTTTGTTGGTTGTTTCCTTTGCTGTGCAGAAGCTTTTTATCTTCATAAGGTCCCAGTAATTCACTTTTGCTTTTAATTCCCTTGCCTTTGGGGATGTGTCGATTAAGAGATTGCTACGGCTGAGGTCAGAGAGGTCTTTTCCTGCTTTCTCCTCTAGGGTTTTGATGGTTTCCTGTCTCACATTCAGGTCCTTTCTCCATTTTGAGTTTATTTTTGTGAATGGTGTGAGAATGTGGTCTAGTTTCAACCTTCTGCATGTTGCTGTCCAGTTCTCCCAGCACCATTTGTTAAAGAGACTGTCTTTTTTCCATTGGATGTTCTTTCCTGCTTTGTCAAAAATGAGTTGGCCATACGTTTGTGGGTCTAGTTCTGGGGTTTCCATTCTATTCCATTGGTCTCTGTGTCTGTTTTTGTGCCAATACCATGCTGTCTTGATGATTACAGCTTTGTAGTAGAGGCTAAAGTCTGGGATTGTGATGCCTCCTGCTTTGGTCTTCTTCAAAATTCCTTTGGCTATTCGGGGCCTTTTGTGGTTCCATATGAATTTTAGGATTGCTTGTTGTAGTTTCGAGAAGAATGCTGGTGCAATTTTGATTGGGATTGTATTGAATGTGTAGATAGCTTTGGGTAGTATTGACATTTTGACAATATTTATTCTTCCAATCCATGAGCAGGGAATGTCTTTCCATTTCTTTAAATCTTCAATTACCTTCATAAGCTTTCTATAGTTTTCAGCATACAGATCCTTTACATCTTTGGTTAGACTTATTCCTAGGTATTTTATGCTTCTTGGTGCAATTGTGAATGGGATCAGTTTCTTTATTTGTCTTTCTGTTGCTTCATTGTTAGTGTATAAGAATGCAACTGATTTCTGTACATTGATTTTGTATCCTGCAACTTTGCTGAATTCATGTATCAGTTCTAGCAGACTTTTGGTGGAGTCTATCGGATTTTGCATGGATAATATCATGTCATCTGCAAAAAGCGAAAGCTTGACTTCATCTTGGCCAATTTGGATGCCTTTGATTTCCTTTTGTTGTCTAATTGCTGATGCTAGAACTTCCAGCACTATGTTAAAGAACAGCGGTGAGAGTGGGCATCCCTGTCGTGTTCCTGATCTCAGGGAAAAAGCTCTCAGTTTTTCCCCGTTGAGGATGATGTTAGCTGTGGGCTTTTCATAAATGGCTTTTATGATGTTAAGTATGTTCCTTCTATCCCGACTCTCTCAAGGGTTTTTATTAAGAAAGGGTGCTGGATTTTGTCAAAGGCCTTTTCTGCATCAATTGACAGGATCATATGGTTCTTCTCTTTTTTTTTTGTTAATGTGATGTATCACGTTGATTGATTTGCGAATGTTGAACCAGCCCTGCATCCCAGGAATGAATCCCACTTGATCATGGTGAATAATTCTTTTTATATGCAGTTGAATTCGATTTGCTAGTATCTTATTGAGAATTTTTGCATCCATATTCATCAGGGATATTGGCCTGTAGTTCTCTTTTTTTACTGGGTCTCTGTCTGGTTTAGGAATCAAAGTAATACTGGCTTCATAGAATGATTCTGGAAGTTTTCCTTCCCTTTCTATTTCTTGGAATAGCTTGAGAAGGATAGGTATTATCTCTGCTTTAAACGTCTGGTAGAACTCCCCTGGGAAGCCATCTGGTCCTGGACTCTTATTTGTTGGGAGATTTTTGATAACTGATTCAATTTCTTCGCTGGGTCTGTTCAAGCTTTCTATTTCCTCCTGATTGAGTTTTGGAAGAGTGTGTGTGTTCAGGAATTTGTCCATTTCTTCCAGGTTGTCCAATTTGTTGGCATATAATTTTTCATAGTATTCCCTGATAATTGTTTGTATCTCTGAGGGATTGGTTGTAATAATTCCATTTTCATTCATGATTTTATCTATTTGGGTCATCTCCCTTTTCTTTTTGAGAAGCTTGGCTAGAGGTTTGTCAATTTTGTTAATTTTTTCAAAAAACCAACTCTTGGTTTCGTTGATCTGCTCTACATTTTTTTTAGATTCTATATTGTTTATTTCTGCTCTGATCTTTATTATTTCTCTTGTTCTGCTGGGTTTAGGCTGCCTTTGCTGTTCTGCTTCTATTTCCTTTAGGTGTGCTGTTAGATTTTGTATTTGGGATTTTTCTTGTTTCTTGAGATAGGCCTGGATTGCAATGTATTTTCCTCTCAGGACTGCCTTCGCTGCATCCCAAAGCGTTTGGATTGTTGTATTTTCATTTTCGTTTGTTTCCATATATTTTTTAATTTCTTCTCTAATTGCCTGGTTGACCCACTCATTCGTTAGTAGGGTGTTCTTTAACCTCCATGCTTTTGGAGGTTTTCCAGACTTTTTTCTGTGGTTGATTTCAAGCTTCATAGCATTGTGGTCTGAAAGTATGCATGGTATAATTTCAATTCTTGTAAACTTATGAAGGGCTGTTTTGTGACCCAGTATATGATCTATGTTGGAGAATGTTCCATGTGCACTCGAGAAGAAAGTATATTCTGTTGCTTTGGGATGCAGAGTTCTAAATAGATCTGTCAAGTCCATCTGATCCAATGTGTCATTCAGGGCCCTTGTTTCTTTGTTGACCATGTGTCTAGATGATCTATCCATTTCTGTAAGTGGGGTGTTAAAGTCCCCTGCAATTACCACATTCTTCTCAATAAGGTTGCTTATGTTTATGAGTAATTGTTTTATATATTTGGGGGCTCCGGTATTTGGTGCATAGACATTTATAATTGTTAGCTCTTCCTGATGGATAGACCCTGTAATTATTATATAATGTCCTTCTTCATCTCTTGTTACAGCCTTTAATTTAAAGTCTAGTTTGTCTGATCTAAGTATGGCTACTCCAGCTTTCTTTTGGCTTCCAGTAGCATGATAAATAGTTCTCCATCCCCTCACTCTCAATCTAAAGGTGTCCTCAGGTCTAAAATGAGTCTCTTGTAGACAGCAAATAGATGGGTCTTGTTTTTTTATCCATTCTGATACCCTATGTCTTTTGGTTGGCGCATTTAATCCATTTACATTCAGTGTTATTATAGAAAGATACGGGTTTAGAGTCATTGTGATGTCTGTATGTTTTATGCTTGTAGTGATGTCTCTGGTACTTTGTCTCATAGGGTCCCCCTTAGGATCTCTTGTAGGGCTGGTTTAGTGGTGATGAATTCCTTCAGTTTTTGTTTGTTTGGGAAGACCTTTATCTCTCCTTCTATTCTAAATGACAGACTTGCTGGATAAAGGATTCTCGGCTGCATATATTTTCTGTTTAGCACACTGAAGATATCGTGCCAATTCTTTCTGGCCTGCCAAGTTTCAAAAGAGTGATCAGTCACAAGTCTTACAGGTCTCCCTCTATATGTGAGGGCACGTTTACCCCTTGCTGCTTTCAGAATTTTCTCTTTATCCTTGTATTTTGCCAGTTTCACTATGATATGTCGTGCAGAAGATCGATTCAAGTTATGTCTGAAGGGAGTTCTCTGTGCCTCTTGGATTTCAATGCCTTTTTCCTTCCCCAGTTCAAGGAAGTTCTCAGCTATTATTTCTTCAAGTACCCCTTCAGCACCATTCCCTCTCTCTTCCTCCTCTGGGATACCAATAATGCGTATATTATTTCTTTTTAGTGTATCACTTAGTTCTCTAATTTTCCCCTCATACTCTTGGATTTTTTAATCTCTCTTTCTCTCAGCTTCCTCTTTTTCCATAACTTTATCTTCTAGTTCACCTATTCTCTCCTCTGCCTCTTCAATCCGAGCCGTGGTGGTTTCCATTTTGTTTTGCATTTCGTTTAAAGCGTTTTTCAGCTCCTCATGACTGTTCCTTAGTCCCTTGATCTCTGTAGCAAGAGATCCTCTGCTGTCCTCTATACTGTTTTCAAGCCCAGCGATTAATTTTATGACTATTATTCTAAATTCACTTTCTGTTATATTATTTAAATCCTTTTTGATCAGCTCATTAGCTGTTGTTATTTCCTGGAGATTCTTCTGAGGGGAATTCTTCCGCTTGGTCATTTTGGATAGTCCCTGGCATAGTGAGGACCTGCAGGGCACTTCCCCTGTGCTGTGGTGTATAACTGGAGTTGGTGGGTGGGGCCGCAGTCCGACCTGATGTCTGCCCCCAGCCCGCCGCTGGGGCCACAGTCAGACTGGTGTGTGCCTTCTCTTCCCCACTCCTAGGGGCAGGATTCACTGTGGGGTGGCGTGGCCCGTCTGGGCTACTTGCACACTGCCAGGCTTGTGATGCTGGGGATCTGGCCTATTAGCTGGGGTGGGTAGGCAAGGTGCGCGGGGGCAGGAGGGGCAGGCTTACCTCGCTTCTCCTTAGGTGATCCACTTCAGGAGGGGCCCTGTGGCAGCGGGAGGGAGTCAGATCCGCTGCAGCCGGAGGTTTGGCTCCACAGAAGCACAGAGTTGGGTGTTTGCGAGGAGCGAGCAAGTTCCCTGGCAGGAACTGGTTCCCTTTGGGATTTTGGCTGGGGGATGGGCGGGGGAGATGGCGCTGGCGAGCACCTTTGTTCCCCACCAAACTGAGCTCTGTCGTCCAGGGGCTCAGCAGCAATCCCTCCCTTTGTCCTCCAGCCTTCCCGCTTTCCGAGCAGAGCTGTTAACTTATGACCCCCCAGAGGCTAAGTCGCGCTTGCTGTCAGAACACTGTCAGGCCCCTCCGCTTTTGCAAGCCAGACTCGGGGGCTCTGCTTGGCCAGCGAGCCGCTCCTCCGCCCCGGCTCCCTCCCGCCAGTCTGTGGAGCGCGCACCGCCTCGCCGCCCTTCCTACCCTCTTCCGTGGGCCTCTCGTCTGCGCTTGGCTCCGGCGACTCCCTTCTCCGGATGGAGTCAGCGCAAGTCCCAGCGCCCGCTGCCCCCGGGCCGCAGTGCCGCGGAGCCGGCCGAGTGCCTGGTCAGCTCCGCAGGCCCCCATCCCACCTGCCGGCTGCAGCAGCTGCTCTCAAGTGTACATCTTAAGTGTATGCAGTTTTTATGTCACTTATACCACAATAAAGCTGGAAAAAAATTAAATATAAATACATAGTTTCATAAAGGGATGGGCACCACAATCTCTAAATTCCCTGATTATACCTTTATCATAGGGCTGTGATAGAACTAAAAATATAAACAGGATCTTGATATGCATGACATAGAGTAAGCGGTGGATAAGTTTTTAACTTCTACCTTAGCCTATCTTTTAAATGTAGTGCAATAATTTCTGCCTCTTCTAATTCAAAAAGAAGTTATGGAATCAAAGGAGATCACAAAAGTTAACAGGCCTTATTTGCATTTTAAAGGAAAATATTAATCATAACTGGAATTGGTGCTGGTAGAATCTTCATTTCTTAAGAGAATTTTGTGTGATCTGTGCGGTATACAGATCACTTGTTAGTAATTACCAATGGGGATAGAAATCAAGATACTATTATCTTTACCACTTAATTTCTTTCAGTGGGGACCAAAGCGATGGTAGTATGTCATCTGTGTAATAGACATCTCCAAGTATTGGAGTAACCTGATATGCCAAAGAATTCAGATTTTGAGAAATGAGAGTATTTAAGTTTATATCATTATGATAGCTTTCTCCCATAAGTATATCAATTAAAGGGAACAAATCATCATTTACATTGGTCAACTCCAAAGAGACAGAAGCAGAAAAGTATATTTTATAATTTACCCTTAAAAAAATTTCTCTATAACCTTGACATGCAGAATCCAACCATTCCCCAGTTATATCCCCATTCATAGAGAACTGAGCTCTCCTTTTCTTCCTTCAGTTTATCAACCAAAGCATGATTAATTTTGTCAACTTATATTGATTTAGCTCTGCAATGTTGCCATCTCGCCTGAGGATTTTGTTCTCTTTATCTTTTCTTCAAAGTACCTTCTGTCCAGTGTTAAGACAGACCATTACTCATACTTACAGATAACTCATCACTAAATTTTAAGGTCGCTGATATCTTTGTACAGTATCTACATTTCATGAAGTGGATAGCAGATTTACTAAAGACTAGCAGATTTCCTGAAGGAAATTTGAGATTCTATTTTATTAAAAAAATTTTAATTCTAGTGTAGCTAACATACAGTGTTCCATTAGTTTCAGGTGTACCATATAGTGATTCAACAGTTCCTTACATTACACTGTGCTCATCAAGGTGAGTGTACTTTTAATCCCCTTCACCTGTCTCATCCATTCCTCCACCCACCTCCCCTCTGGTAACCACCTGTTTGTTTTCTATAGTGATGAGTCTGTCTTTTGTTTGTCTCTATTTGTTTCTTAAATTCCACATTTTAATGAAATCATATGGTATTTGTTTTTCTCTGAATGGCTTATTCCACTTATCATTATATTCTCTAGTGCTATCCATGCTGTTGCAAATGGCAAATTTTCATTCTTTATTATGGCTGAGTAATATTCCATTATATACATATAATAAAATATACATATTCCTATATATATACACCACATCTTATTATCCCTTGATTTATCAGTTACACTTGGGCTGCTTCCATAATTTGGCTATTGTAAATAAGCTGCAATAAACATATAGGGGTACATATATCCCATCGGATTAGTATTTTCATGTTTTTTTGGGTAAATATCCAGTACAGCAATTACTGGATAGTAGGATAGCTCTATTTTTAATGTTTTGAGGAATCTCCATACTGTTTTCCACTGTGGATGCCCAGCTTGCATTCCCACCAACAGTACATGAGGGTTCCTTTTTCTCCACATACTTACCAATACTTGTTTCTTGAGTTTTTGCTTTTAGCTATTCTGACAGGTGTGAGATGATATCTCATTGTGGTTTTGATTTGTATTTCCCTGATGATCAGTGATGTTGAGAACCTTTTCATATGTCTGTTGGCCATCTATGTCTTCTTTGGAGAAATGTCTATTAATATCTTCTGCCCATTTTTAACTAGATGATTTGGGTTTTTTCTTGTGTGTGTTAAATTGTGTAAGTTTTTAATATTTTTTGGATACTAATTCTTTATTGGATATGTCATTTGAAAATATCTTTTCTCATTCAATATGTTGTCTTTTAGTTTTAGGTTATTTCCTTTGTTAAGCAGAGCTTTTTATTTTGATGTAGCCCCAATAGTTTATTTTTGCTTTTGTTTTCCTTGCCTCAGGAGGCATACCTAGAAAGAAGTTTCTATGGCCTATGTCAATAGGTTACTGCTTGTGTCCTCCTGTAGGATATTTATGGTTTCAGGCCACACATTTAGGTCTATTAAACCATTTTGAGCTAATTTTTGTGTATGGTGAAAGAAAGTAGTCTAGTTTCATTCTTTTGCATGTTACTGTCCAGTTTTCCAATCATCATTTGTTGAAGATACGTTTTCTCATTGGATATTCATTCTTTCTTTGTCAAAGATTAATTGATAATATAATTGTGGTTTTATTTCTAGGTTTTCTATTCTAGTCCATTGATCAATGCATCTATTTTTATGTCAGTATCATACTGTTTTAATTATTACCACTTTGTAATAGAACTTGAAGTCTGGAATTGTGATGCCTCTGATTTTATTTTTCAAGATTGCTTTGGCTATTCAAGGTCCTTTGTGGTTCCATACAAATTTTAGGATTGTTTGTTCTAGTTCTGTGAAAAATGCTATTTTGATTGGGATTGCATTAAATGTGTCGATTGTTCTGGGTAGTATAGACATTTGAACAATATTTGTTCTAACCCATGAGCATAGAGTGTCTTTCCATTTCTTGGTGTTGTTTTGAATTTCTTTCAACATTTTTTTTATAGTTTTCAGAGTACAGGTCTTTCACCTCTTTGGTTATTTTTATTCCTAGGTATTTTATTGTTTTGGTGCAATTGTAAATGGAATTGTTTTCTTAATTTCTCTTTCTGCTGCTTCATTGATGGTGTACAGAAATGCAACAGATTTCCATGTTGATTTTGTATGGTGCAACCTTATTGAATTATCAGTTCTAGCAGGTTTTTTTGGTGGAGTCTTTAGGGTTTTCTATATATAGTATCATGTCAGCTGCAATAGTGAAAAGTTTTACTTCTTCCTTATCAATTGGGTTGCCTTTTTGTTGTCTGATTGTTGTGGCTAGAACTTCTAGTACTATGTTGAATAAAAGTGTTGAGAGTGGACATACATCTTTGTCTTGTTCCTGACCTTAGGGTAAAATCTCTCACTTTTTCCCCAGGAAGGATGATGTTAGCTGTGTTTTTTTTTTCTTTATATAAGGCCTTTATTATGTTGAGATATGTTCCCTCTAAAATTATTTTGTTGAATGTTTCTATCATGAATGGAGGTTGTACTTTGTCAAATGCTTTTTCTGCATTTATTGAAATGATCATATGGTTTTAATCCTTTCTCTTGTTGATGTGATGTATCATGTTGATTGATGTGTAGATACTGTAGCACCCTTGCATCCAGAGAATAAATTTAACTTGATTGTGCTAAATGCTTTTTAAAAATGTATTGTTGGATTCAGTTTGGTAATATTTTGTTGAGGATTTTTGCATTTATGCTCATCAGGGATATTGGCCTGTAGTTCTCTTTTCTTGTGGGGTTTTTATCTGGTTTTGGCATCAGGGTAATGCTGGGCTCATTGAATGAATTTGGAAGTTTTACTTCCTCTTCTTTTTTTTTTTTTTTTTAAAGTTTGAGAATAGATATTGACTCTAAGTGTTTGGTAGAATTTACCTGTGAAGCCATCTGGACCTGAACTTTTGTTTGTTGAGGTTTTTTTTGATTACTGATTCAGGTTCCTTGCTGGTAATCAGTATGTTCAGATTTTGTGTTTCTTCCTGCTTTAGTTTTGGTAGGTTATATGTTTCTAGTTATTTATCCATCTCTTCTAGGTTGTCTTGTTGGCATATAATTTTTCATATTGTTATAATCCTTTGTGTTTCTGTGATGTTGGTTGTTATTTCTCCTTCTTGTGATTTTATTTGAGTACTCTTTTTTTTTTTTTTTTTGATGAGTCTGGCTAGAGGTTTATCAATTTTGATTTTTCAAAGAACAAAGCTCCTGGTTTCTTTACTCTGTTCTATTGTGTTTGTTTGTTTCTATATCCTTTATTACTGGTTTTATTGTTGTTGTTTTTCTAGCTCCTTTAGGTGTAAGGTTAGGTTGCTTATTTGAGATTTTTCTTGCTTTTGAGATGGGCCTTTATTGCTATAAGTTTCCCTCAGAACTTTTGCTGTATCTCAAAGGTTTTGAGCTGTTGGGTTTTTATTTTCATTTCTCTCCATGTAGTTTTCTATTTCTTCTTTGATTTCTTGGTTGACCTATTCATAGTTTAGTAGCATGTTATTTAACCTCCATGTATTTGTGCCCTTTCCAGATTTTTTTTCTTGTGGTTGATTTCCAGTTTCATAATGTTGTGGTCAAAATAGATGGTAGGACTTTGATATTCTGAATTTGTTGAGACTTGTTTTGTGGGCTAATATGTGGTCTAATCTTGAGAATGTTCCATTTGCACTTGAAAAGAATGTGTATTCTGCTGTTTTAGGATGGAATGTTCTGAATATATCTGTTAAATCTATCTGGTCTAGTGAGTCATTCAAAGCCATTGTTTCTTGTTGATTTTGTTTTGTGATATGTCCCAAAATATGTCTATTTTGTCCAAATATTGCTACCTTACCTTTCTTTTTCATATCTGTTTGCATGATAAATGTTTCTCCATCCCCTCACGTTCAATTTGCATGTGTCTTTAGATCTGGAATGGGTCTCCTGTAGGTAGCATATAGATGGGTCTTGTTTTTTTAATTCACTCTGTCACCCTATGTCTTTTTATTGGAGCATTTAGTTCATTTATATACAAAATAATTATTAATACATATGTATTTATTGCCACTTTTTAAAACTTGTTTTGTGGTTGTTTTTGTAGCTGTTCTCTGATCCTTTCTTCTCTTGCTCTCTTCTCTCATTGTTTGCTGGCTTTCTTTAGTGATATACTTGGATTCCTTTATTATTATTTTTTGCATATTTATTACTGATTTTTGGTTTGTGTATGTAACATCTGCATATAGCAGTCTATATTAAGTTGATGGTTGCTTAAGATTGGACTCAGTCTTTACTCCTCTCCCCCATGTTTTAGGTAATGGTGTCTGAATGATAGCCTTGCTGGATAGAATATTCTTAGCTGCAGATTTTTTCCTTTCAGCACTCTGAATTTATCATTCCACTCCTTTCTGGCCCACAAAGTTTCTGGTGAAAAATATACATATAGCCTTATGGGTTTTCTCTTGTATTTAACTGTCTTCTTTTATCTTGCTGCTTTTAAAATTGTCTCCTTATCACTACTTTTTGCCATTTTAATTACTATGTGTCCTCATGTGGACCTCCTCGGGTTGATTTTATTGGGGGACCTCTGTCCTGAATATGGATTTGTTTCCTTTTCCAGATTAGGGACATTTTTAGCTATTATTTCTTCAAATAAATTTTCTGCTCTCTTCTCTCTTTTCTTCTTCCTCTTCTGGGATCCTTATAATGCAAATGTTATTACGCTTGATGGACTCACTGAGTTCCCTAAGTTTATTCTCATTTTGCATTTTAATTTTTTCCCTATCATCTGTTCAGCTTGATTACTTTCCATTACTCTGTCCTCCGGGTCACTAATTCATTCTTCTGCTTTCTTAGCCTGCTATTTATTCCATCTAGTGTATTTAAAATTTTTATTGTGTTCTTTTCTGATTGGTTCTTTATCTCACTATTAAGGGTATCTTTGATGTTCCCCACTCTTTTCTCAAGTCCAGTATCTTTAAATCCCCTATCAGGCATATATATCTGTTTTGTTTAGGTCTCTTGCTGTGGTTTTGTCCTGTTCTTCCATTTGGGACATATTCTTCTGTCTCTTCATTTTGTCTTACTCTGTTTCTGTGTGTTAGGACAGTCAGCTATGTCTCCTTCTCTGGAAAGTAACAGCCATGTGAAGGAGAGGTCTTGTAGTACCCTGTAATGCAGTGTCCCCTGTTCACCAGAATCTGGCACTTCAGAAGTATCTCCTATGTGTGTGCATATGCCCTGCTGTCGTGTCTTAGATGCTTTTTCCTTTAGTCCAGTTGTCTCCAGTGGTTTTCTCTATCATGGGCAGTGTTTTGTCTCTGTGGTGTTACTAGACCAGCTGGGAGCCTCCTTCATCTGGAGTTAGATCATACATTTGCCAGAGATGCAGTAGCACCAAGGTGCCTTTCCTGTGTTGTTCCTGAGAAATTTTTGTTATTGGGCACGGTCTGCTGTCAGACCAGATGTCTTCCCCCAGCCCACTGCTGGGGCACCCTTCTGACTGACATTATGTGGATGTCTTCCCCTCAACCCAGGAAAGGAGTCACTTTGGAGTCACGTTGTCAGGCTTGTGGTCCCAGTTTGAATGGCCTCTGGCAAAGAGCATGTTGGAGGAGGTGGACTGCGCTGTGCCTGCAAGGTTTGCATGCCAGCAAGAGGGGACCTGCTGCCACCTCTGAAACCAGGCTGGTCAGGGTAGGGCCCATGGTTTAACAGGGTGCACCATGGTCTGCTCGTGAAATGAGACTTACTACCACTGCAGCTGCTGGTACCAGGTCAGTAGGAGCTGATCTGCAAAGCAGGTGGGTGGAACAAGCAATTTTAATAAGGTGTGTGCTTCTTTTCCTCAGGAGGGGGCCTGCTGCATCTGCCTCCAGGACCAAGACTGCACAATGTGCATGGTTGGGGGCTGTAGTATTGGTACGGTTTGCACTGGTCTTCTGGGGGAGGGGACAGCAGCGCTGGGACTGAGACAAGCATGACTGGAAAGGACAGACCCACTGCTATGTGGGTGGGTGGGACTTGGTATAAGCAAGTTAGGTAATGAGTGTTGGCATCATGTTGTTTCTTGTAGATTGCCATGTTTATTCTGGGCATTGTCGGAGAGAGATGTGCCGGTGAATGGTGTCTCCTGGATGAGTCCCTCAGCATACCCTGCTCTTCAG
Organism: Acinonyx jubatus; assembly: GCF_027475565.1. Classification (NCBI taxonomy): domain Eukaryota; kingdom Metazoa; phylum Chordata; class Mammalia; order Carnivora; family Felidae; genus Acinonyx; species Acinonyx jubatus. The sequence continues at coordinate 53,825,590 of NC_069390.1, read as the reverse complement.
GTACAGGCTCTGAGAGGAGTGAGTCTCCCTTCCATATGCCCCAGATGTTTTTCAAACTGCTGCTTCTATGCTGTATTTTTGAGGGCTGTTTGTCCCACTGTCTCTTTAAGGCGGGCACTCAGCTTCCTATTGTCTCTCTCAAAGCTAAGTCAGCTGATTTGTAAAATGCCAGGCTTTAAGTCCCAGTGGTTGTAAGAACTTAATGAAATTCAACTCCTCTGGTTTTCAAAGCCAAAGGTTATGGGAATTTGTTTTCCCTGTGCAGGTTTCCTAGTGTGGTAGAGGCTGCTTCTTGCCCTTCTCTGTGCCACTGGCTCCCTTCTTCCTGTGGAGGGCCCAGCTTTCCATCTGTTTATCTCCCGACTGATCTCCACCCTTTCGACCCTCTTCAGTGTGGCCTCTTCTCTGCCTTTAGTTGTGGAGTTTTTTGTGCCAGGCTTTGGGTCATTTTCTGGGTTATTTATGCTGATGTGAATGTTATCTAGTTGTATTCATGGGATGAAGTGAGCTTAGGGTCTTCCTACCCTGTCATCTTCCCCGCCTCCCCCTGAGATTCTATTTTAGACAAAGAATCAGGTTGCTTGAAGAATAGTGGTTCTCTCACAGTCTGCTATTGCTTGGGTGTAGAGCTTCATTCCAACCTTAAGAGCTTAAATTCAAGAAAGTGTTTGCTGTCACCAGGTGATGCCATTACCTGAGTCCTGGCCTTCACATCAATCAGGTTCAACCAAAGAAGCAGAACTAGTAGGAGACATGCAGAGACTTATTGCATTTATACAATTGTGGGGGCTGGCAAGGGAGGACCTAAATCTGCAGGGCAGGCCATTAGGAGGGGCAGGCTGGAACTCTGGCATGAGCTGAAGCTGCTACTTATAGATGGATTATCTTCAGTGAAGCTTCAGTTCTGCTTTTAAGGTCTTTCACTTGATTGGATTAGACCCACCCAATTTATCCAGGACAATCTCCGTTAAAGTCAAATGATTATGGACTTTTAATAACACCTACAAAATACCTTCATAGCAATATCTAGATTAGTGATTGAAAACCTGATGGCTTATAGCCTAGCCAAGCTGACCTATCAAAAAACCATTACCCCTTCGATTTAGATTGATGCACCCCTTAACCAACTCCAGTATCAACAAGATGTGGTTGGGAGAGCATGGCAGGGATGGGGAGTACAGCAGGCTGGATACGTAACGTGGAAGTCTAAGGTCTGGATCATTCAGCCTTTATTTTCAAAGTATGGCTGTTTTTCTATAGGTGGTGTGGAGCCACTTATATGTGTGTACATTGGAACAATAATCCTAGATGTATATGAGAACAAGGATCGAATGGGTTAGATTGAGGCCCCACGTACAAAGGAAGCCCCTTTACAAACTCTGCAAAGGTAAATAACCGAGATCTGACTAAAGGCCTAGTGATGGAGAGGAGAAAATGAGACTTGAGTCACATAAAGAAGGCAGAAACATGTTTTGGTTGATCCAGAAGATTTGGGCCAATTAGTTTGTTTCATAGAGGGAATTATAAAGCAATCTAGGGAGGGACGCTGATGGTGAAGGTCATCTGACATAAATTTTCAGTGAAGTCCCTGCCAAAGTCTGCTTGCTGGTGTCCTGACAGGTCTGCAGAGACAAAGTGGTTCAGAGTTCATGCGGAGATGAGGCAGGGTCAGTGGCTGAGAAGGGCACCCACAGAGGGGGTGCTACCAGTGGTCAGAGGATCCCTACCAACCCACCCCCAATGGACGGAGGACAAGAGGGGCTGAGTTACTTCCTTCATCATTAAAACCAGTACTGAAGAAGGGCCGCAGAGGTCCAGCGAAGGCACATTCGGAGAAAGTGTAGATGAGGGAGCCGTGGTCAGTGATGTTGTAGAAGGAGACAGTGCTGGCCTCATAGTCAAGGAAGATCCCAACTTGGCATGGAGGCACCCGAAGGTGGAGGGGAGTCTGGGGGCTGGTGCCAGCCTCATATTTTTGTTTGTTCCACAGCCAAATTGTCCAGAAGCCATTTTGGGGGCTGAGCAAAAAATGCCCTTTCCTCCGCACAGAGTCTCTACAAACACCCAGGTCCCAGGCCTCCTTTCCTGTCACATCTACCTCCCAGTAAACCTTTCCAGAGTCAAAGAACTGGGCACCCAGGACCATGGGATAAGTGTCAAATCTGCCCTCATTTTCAGGCACTTCCTGCCGGCTGCCTCCAAGCCTCACTTGTCTCCGATCCTCTGACAGGATGAGCCACGGATTGGCTGTGTATGGATCCAGAGTGATGTGTACTGCAGAGAGGGGACCAGAGTCAGGCTGGGAGAGTGTGGGGAATGAGGAACCTGGTGTCTCTGGTTGGGGATGAGGATGAGGGGCTGTGGATAAGGAGGTATCTGTGAGCCTCACTGTGGAAGGAAATGACTCCCAGCCAGGCCTGACCTTTGAGGGAACCACCTTCTCTACCTGTCCCTGCCTCACCTACCCTGACCTGCTCTCTCTCCCTGACTCTGGGACTCTGCTTCCTCATCACCCACTTCTGTTCCCCAGTCCCAGTCTCTTGGTGGTCGCCTCACCTCCGTAAGTCCTCAGCATCCTTTTCAGCCCTGGCACGAGGCACACACTCCTCAGGTCTGGAGGGGTGATGTCCAGATTCTTCAGGTTCCAACACTCACTCCTGAGGCAAACAGAGTTACAGACCCTGTCCCCAACTCCCACCTCACCCTCCTGAACCCTGACACTATAACCTCCCTTGTGGATGAAAATTTAACTCAATGCAAATTTACAAAAACCTCCTTTGCTGGGATCCCTGGGGGTGGGGGTGGGAGGCAAAAGGAGGTAGGATTTAGTTCCTTTCTAGGCCTTACTGGTTACACGGGCCCCTGCAGCTATGGATAGTTTATATCTCCTCTCCAAGCCTGAGGTCAGCAGGCACTCACTGTTTTACACTGTTTCATTTTATCACAAGGCATCTAATACAGATGGAATCACTTCTGTAAGGAACCTCAAGGTGTCTCCCCATATCATGGGTCTTACTCTCTGGCTCTTTCTAGGAGATTCATAACTGGCTGTAGACTCAGAACTTAATAGAAATTTCCCTGTTGGTTGGGGCTTCACTTTGTAAGGATGATATAGTATAATTACTTTTGGCAGCTCACCAAGATGTCTGTTAATTAGCTTCACAACAGAAAATATTTTACGGAGGTTTGGGTATTTGAGAATAGGGATGAGAATGGGGGGAAAATGAGTACATGTTTTTCTAACTCAAAAACCTTTTCCACAGGTATATGTGCTTCCTGCCACCTCCTCCTTTTTTTTAATGTTTATTTTTGAAAGGGTGAGAGAGAGTGTGAGTGGGGGAGGGGCAGAGAGAGAGGGAGATAGAGAATTCAAAGTGGGTTCCAGGCTCTGAGCTGTCAGCACAGAGCCCAATGTGGGGCTCGAACCCACAAACCACAAGATCATGACCTGAGCCAAAGCTGGACACTTAACCCACTGAGCCACCCAGGCACCCCCCTGCCCCTTCCTCTTACAAAGAAAACTCCTTACCTTCCCAGGACACTTTTCACCTCCTGAGGAGAAAAGAGAGTGTGTAAATTCTGGAATCACTGGTTTACCATTAGACCTCATTTCTGTGGGTTAGGTGATGCCCCCCAGTCCCCAAGACCCACAGGACACTGCTTTACTCCATTCCTCTGGGGCCAATGCCTGAAAGACATTTCTGACCAGCTTGAAGCAGAAGGGGTGTGGATGCTTGTGGGGTAACCAGGGTAACCACCGTGGGTGTGACCTATAGCTAAGAGAAGGATGACCAGTTTAAGGACTCTGATTCAGAGGACAAATTAGAAAGCCCCAATTCCTGGAAGAAGAGTAGAAAGGAACAAGTAGCCCAGCCTGGCTGAGTCCCAGAGGCAGTCACAGGGAAAGAATGGCCAAGTCAGGATGCACAGAAACTGCTCTATCTCATTTGCAGGCTTGCATTTGGGGGAAGGAAAGGCTCTGTCTTATGTTGGAGTTAATGCTGCCTTCTCATATGTATGTGAAATCAAATCACTTGAGAATATGCTGTTGCAGGGCTTAGGAACCCTTACCCAGGAATTGGCACACTCCTAGGCCCAGTCAAAAGTGCATTAGAAAGTGTGGCTCAGTGTTGGGCAGAAGCAAGATTTAGACAATAAGAGGGCCTACCAAGTCAAGCCAATCCAGGAAGCCTTTTTTGCACAAACCAAACTAAACAAATAAAAAAAATGGCTTCATGACCACATCTGACAGAGACACTGGCAAGTTTGGGAAGAGAAAAACTGTATAAGGTTAGAGCAGAGGGGACTTTAGAGACCCGCTAGTCAATAGTTTCCCCAAACGAGGCAAACACATTAAGGGATGCGAGAGGATTTTAAGTAGCACACACATCAATGAGTGTTTAAAAAATAGTTATGTGCTCATTTTAATTTCAGCTCTGCCACTTACTATTTGGGTGAACTTGGTCAAGTTATTTAGTTGTAGTGTCTAAGTTTCTCAACATCTCTGCCCCTCTGTTTTCTCATCTATGAAATGGGGATAACGGTATCCAACTCACTGTATTGCTGTGACAGCCTGAGTACACAGAGGCAGATACTATGTGCCATTTAAGAATTGGCAGTGGTTACAAAATTAGAAAAAAATCAGTAACCTATCAACGCAGGATTTCTTGGCTCCTATCGCTTAGGACAAATTTCCTGTTAAGTTAAATTTCTTCAGGTGAAAGAGTGAGATGTAAAGAACAAACATATGCCAACAGGTTTGGGTAGTTCACAGAAGCAGCAGAAAGTGGGAAGAGGGTGCATTTATGACTAACACTGGGGGATCCTTGTTATTCAGTCCACTCCCTCCCCTTGTTCCACAGATGGAGACATTAGGTCTAGGAAAAGGAAAGGACTTAACCTAGAATTATGGAACGAAGTGGTGGCAGGGCTGGGGATGGGCCACTGTCTCTTAATTTCCAGGGCCTGTTTTTAGTTACATTTATGAAAACCTGCTCACGGTCAAATGCTCACGTAAAAGCTTTTGTGGTTTCTCTCATTTAATCCTCACAAAAATCCCTTGAGATATGTAACCTTATAGTATACATTTAACATAGGAGAAACCTGATACTCAGAAAAGTTATGGAACTTTCTCAAGGTCATGAACCTGGAAGGTGTCAGAGCAGGCACTTACCTGGGATGGCTGGTTCTTTGAATTGCTGTATGGAATATTTCCTCCTAACTCTGCACCTTTCCCATGACTTGAGCGCAAACCAAGCATGGGTCTGAATTCCAGTTTGGGAATATTCCAGGGACCGGGTTTAGCCTTTTTTCAGTTGTTCCTTGAACCTCAGGGAGGGGGATGGCTCACCTGCAGCAGCTCCAGGGCTGAGCCCCTGCTCCTCTTCTCCAGCTCCACGACCAGCTCCTGCAGGGCCTGGCTCTTCTGGGCCAGTGTGGCCTCCCTCTCGCCCAGGATTCTCAGCTGCTCCTTCTCCTCCATCTCTAGCTTCTGTAGCTGTCTTTGTTCCTCTGCAGCCAGGAAGTTCTGCTGCTGCACAAACTCTGTGTGAATCCTCAGTTTGTGTGTCTCAACCTGACTCTTTGGTGTAAATGGAAAGAGAGAGGTTTTTATCAAAATCTCCTAAGCTTCAGGAATGAAGGTACTCCTATCGGTTTCTATTCCCTGTAGATTCACCAGACTCTGGATCTGAGAGCAAACACACACACACACACACACACACACACACACACACACACAGAATTTTTCTGGGGAGATAAGTGAGTGAGGCTTCTGGGCTCAGAGGGGAATGGGATTATTTGGGGGGCGGCACACTGTAGCTGTCCTACAGTTGCATATGTAGGGTAGCAGACTTTCAAAACCCACTCAGTACCCAAATGTGCCTCCGTGTCTGCATTTCTCAGGGAGTTCCTGAGACAGTCACATCCATCCCTACCCCCAACAACCTCACAAAGACAGGCTCACAACACTGCTCTGAAGTCCTGAGGAAAGGGAGTCTTTGGGATAACCTCGCTTGTCCTCTCCTGCTGGTGACTGGAAGGTCACCTGATGACACAGGATGACTCCTTTTGCCACCAAAGCCTGACTCATCCTTCTCTGATCCCAAATCTTCCTTTTCTGGGCTCAACAGGCCATGAGTTCCCTCCACTCTTCTAATCCCTGACTACCCTACCTCCAAGTTATGGGTATAGAACAAACTTTAGGTCTCCATTCTACTTTGGACGAGTGATCTGGATATGGTTAAGCAACCACCTGGTCAGATTGGTTTTTCTACATTTGGTCTTGGTCATTCCCTGAAGTCTGTTCCTCACAGCCCTTGTCATTTACTGACAGGCCTGGCCATCGGGCATCTCTCCTGGGAGACCTCTGTCCCAGACGCTGAGGCAGTGATTCTGTCATTTCCTAAGACTGGGTTCAGGGAGCAGGAGCTTTAGGGTATGGCTTGTTCCTCTCAGCACTTTTTCCTAAGACTCTTGATTTTTCTATCTGATTGGGAGCTCTCTCCTTTTTATTCCTCTCTGTCAGGAGGCCTAGAGGATAGCTGGTTCTTGAAGAGTGAGATATACTGACTATCACTCCTCAGATGGGCATAGCTATGGTTACAGCTTGAGTCTGGGACGCTGGATTCTGCCCTGGCTTCTGATCTGAGATTCCTTTTAGGACATGATTCTTGCCTTCCAGGCTGCTCTCTTCATTGCAATATCCACTTCCAACTCCTCCGCCAACCGTTGTCCTTTTCTCAGGTTCCCTAATGCCACCTGGAGCTTCTCCTGTAGAGAACGATAGGTTAGTGCCCAATCAGACCAAGAAGTGGGGTGGGGTGGGGTGGGGTGGGGTGGCATAAGGAAGGAGAAAACCATGCTGGTTCTTTGAAAAGACTGAGTGCTGAGAAAGAGGGGAGACTACAGTCTGACTGGGGTGGAAATTCTGTGGATGGGAAGACTTTGGAAAAAGCCTAATGTTTCTTACAACATAGAGCTACACTGTTGGTAGGGGGCATGCTCATTCCTAATTAATCAGGAGACAAGGAAATGTGATTCTTGTAGCATTTCCTCAGTGTATTCCCTGCTCCTGGGAAATGAGAAAGTTGTACCAAGTTTGCAGTTCTTGGCTTAAGTTAGACACGGAAGGTGGGAGGCACCCTTCCTTTCCCCAACCCCTCAACTCCACAGGTGACTCTACCTCCCCGGCTCTGGGGAACAAAGCACCCACCAGGATGCCTCTCCTTCTACATGCTTTCGCCTCTGTGCTGAGGCCTCACCTTGTACTCCTGAGCAGCCTCCTCAATAGGGACCATGTGGTGGTTACGGTGGTTCTGGGACTGGGAACACACCCAGCAAAGGATCTTCCCGTCTTCCTCGCAGAACAGGTGCAGTTTCTCTCCGTGCACCTCGCACCGCTCCCGCTGCATGCCCTCCTTGGCACTCTGGTCAATTTGTTTAAGGTTGTCCACCATGTTGGCCAGCGGCCAGTTGGGCCTGACGTTCTGGAGCAAGAAGATGTGCTGACACACAGGGCAGACGCCGCCCCCATCTTTTCCGACCTGAGAGATGCAGTCGTGGCAGAAGCTGTGGCCACATTCAATGCTCACAGGCTCCACGACAGGATCCAGGCAGATAGGGCAAGTGACCTCCTCCCACATCATCGCCAGGCGCGCTGCTGAGGCCATTGCGGTAACGTTCCTATGAGGCAGCCCTGTGGAGAGCCTGCGGAAGCCTAGTAGGAGGGGAGAAAAGGAAAAGAGAAGATGAGAAGGGTTGTGTGAGGAAAAAAAAAAAAAAAAGCAATCCCAAGGAAACCCTGAGGAAGAGTGAGGTGGAGGGTGTGAAAATAAGATGAGAACGTTAACGTGAGCAACAAGAGCTTCTCCTCCCTAGTCTCCTCCACTGATCCAGCCAGACAGCGGGGAAACACGGTCTCCAAAAGAGAGCAAGATTGTTTTGGGGAACTTCAGAGATATAGCTGTGTGCAACTCCATCTTTATCAGGTCCACCGCTACTTAAACCCTCGGCCCCTGGGCTTTTCCTGTGCGTCTTCTCCCATGTCGGGTGCCAGGGCACTGCCAAGCAGCTCGTGGTAACAGGTGCGGCCTTTTACCACGCACTCTCCATGCGCTACAGGAGGTGCTGCGTACTTTGCGTACGTCTTCGTTAGTCTGCGCGATAATGGCAGGCGTTGTGCACAGGTTACAGGACTGCATACATAAGAATATGTTTACAAGTGTGTACATATACGTGTAGTACGTATACACGTATGTGCTTGTATGTGTATGTACGTGTTCACACCCACCCACCCACGTGGTAGAGCGCTTCCCGGACTCTCCTCTCAGCTTCCGGAACCTGGTAACTGTCCTCATTGCCTCTGGGGCACAGACCCAGACCTATCTACCACCCTGCCCCTCTCACTCCCAGAGGGGAACTGTGGAGAGGAGGGTCTCCAGGACTGCGGACCTACCCACGCTGGGCTGCCCTAGACCACGCTCCAGGCTAGGTTGCTGCCCCGTTCTCCCTGCCCAGGCGGCAGCAGCAGTAAGGCGGCCCTCGGCCCTTCTCCCTTTCTTGTAACTTGGAAGTCACGTACACAGCCAGGCCCCCTCCCAGGCAGGCTGTCAGCCCGGGAGGAACCGCTGGGCTTGGGCTGATCGAGACCAGTCCCTCTGCGGAGAAGGGAGAACAGGGACCCCAGGCTCTAGGGATGAGACCTGGATAGAAGGGGACCCTCAGATCCGGGGCAAGGGGGAGATGTCCCCCAGCCAGGGCTGGGCGCTTGGGTTTGGGCAAGTCACTCACCTTTTCAGGCGAGTCCGCAGCTGGCGGCAAGTTCCCTATTTCACTTTCGATTTTCCTTCAGAGGCAAGTCTGAAAGGGAGGCGGGCCGAGGGGCAGGGAGTGGGAGGAGCTTGGGAGGAGAGGGTGATGCGCAGGGCGGAGCTAAGGGGCAGTGGGTGGAGGAGGCTCAGACGCCTCGGGCAGACACTAAGCGAAAGCTCTTCAGCATTTCAGCCTTGCTGAGCGCTCCCTCCCAGGTCCTCAGCACCTACTAGATGGAGGATTCGTGCTGCCTTCTTTGACGCTGGTCACCATCACTCCACAGCCCTATGCTGTGCCTACGTGTGGGAGCTGCTCCTAAGGAGGTCTGGATGGCGACAAGAGTGCCTGGAGCTCTTCCTAAAGTGCCATCCTGTGCTTCCTACTTCCAGAAACCAGTCCTTTTCAGGAGAGCGTTGATATTCTTTTAACATCAAGGGGTGAGGGATTTATACTGCATGACCCAAAGGCAGGTATCACACCAGTGAGTGGTAAGAAAGGAATTGACATTTGTTGAGCACCAACTGTGTACTTGTCACTGAACTAGGGATTTTCACAGGTTATTTCCTAAATTGTAGTAAATTGTATTTCTTAATTGTAGTAAAAAGTTATTTCTTAAATTGGAAAACAATTGCAATTACTTAAATTGTAGTAAAATTATAGTAAAATTACATAACGAAATTTACCATCGTAATCATTTAAGTATATAGTTCAGTGGTGGTATTAAATACATTCACCTCATTGTGTGACCATCAGATCAGCATCGTCCATAGAACTTTTTTCATCTCGTCATATTGGAAACTCTGTTACCTATTAAACAATAACTGCCCATTATCTCCTCCTCTGAGCTCCTGAAAGCCACCATTCCATTTTCCATCTCTACGAATTTGATTTCTTTAGGTGCCCCAATAGAAGTAGAGTCATACAGTATTTGTCCTTTTGTGACTGGCTTATTTTACTTAACACAATGTCCTCAGGGTTTATTCATGTTGTGAATAACATGACAGGCTTTCTTTCCTTTTACAGGCTGAATAATATTCCAATGTCTGTATGTGCGTTTTGTTTCCCCATTCATCTGTCAGTGGACACTTGGGTGACTTCTAGCTTTTGACCACTGTGAATACTGTTGCTATGTTCAGGTTATATTATTTAAGCCACATAACAATTTAGTGATTCAGGAGTTATTAAACTCATGTTACAGGAGAGGACACTGAGGCTGAATGGAGTGAAGTGACAAAGTAGATGTATGAGAATTAAAATGTGCAGGGAAGAACCTCATTTTAGTGACAGCCCAGAGAAGACAGGCTGCCCTGTCAGCTCAAGCAGAGGCTGTAGGGGCAGCTGGTAGGGATGTGGTCACAAGCTGTGGAGGAGGAAGGAGAAAAAAGGAAGGGTGAGGAGGCTAGGATTCTCAATTCCTTCCAACTCAGATTTTTTTTTTTTTTTTTTTTGGTCCCTGTATAACTTAAGGTTAAAAACATCAGTTGAACTTTGCTTAATGTTTGGTATAGATTAGGAAACCTAAAAACACTTCATGCCTCTTTGTAAATTCCAGTTCTGTTTTTATGAGAATTTGCTTAGTGGAAGGTTATCAAGTGACATCTAATATTCAAATTGTATCACTGTAATGATTTGATTCCAGGGACATAGTTCCAGAAAGAAAAGTGGAAACAGTAAAAGAAGAAGGAGAAGAAGAAGGAAGAGGAGAAGAAAAAGAAACCTATATGTGAATTAGCAGACACTCAGAAAATGAGTACTTCACATCACTACCCTCACTCATTCCTATAGGCACCGAGCAAGCTGCTGTGGGGTGGGGTAGAAAAGAGCATAGATCTCATGATAGTGCCGACATGGATTCAGTGCTAACCCTGCTATTTACCAGCCATGTGCCATCCCTCTGAGCTACAATTTATTTATTAAATAAAGATATTAATATACACACCACAGGGTTGCTTTGTACATGTTCAATAATATACATCAATATACAACAGATCAATATAACATATACATGCTGCAACAGTCCCCAACTTGGTATTGTCTAGAAGATCAAAATTGCCACTCATTCCAAATTCCCCTTACTCACTGCCAGTACGTTTAGTACTTCAGTGTTCTTTCCCTGGTGGGTAATCCAAATCATTCCTGAAGGATCAGTATCCTTAATGTTCCTGTCTTTAATGCACTGGTTATTGTTATCAGGCAATCATAAGTAGGAATCTTTCCAATGTATATTTTGGGTTTTAGGCAAGGTCCTCCTTGCCCCATTATGTACCAACAACTTAAATTCTCCTTGGTATTAGAAATAGGTCACTCCAGCCAGTATAGAAAATCCATCTTGTGCCTCTTTAATCAGTGGCTGAAGAAGCCCCATAGAGCCAGGGGATAGTTGCAAATTCCAGTTTATTAGAACCAAGTTTGCTTACTCTGGTAGGTCTTCTCCCCCCTCCAACCACCCCCCCCTTTTTTTTTACTACACCCTCTAAAACAGGGCTGAGTCCTATGTTGGAAGATGGAAAGAAAATGTTCTATAAATGAGTTACTTGTTTGATGGTGATAGGAGTCACTTGCACCTCCTCCCATGGATTCTTTAAAGTGTGTGTATATAGTGCATATGAAAAAATGCAACCATATATTAGTTGATTTTGATCATGTACCAGAATTTATAGGACAACGTTCCTATCTCATAGGGTGGGGTTTCCAAATTGGTGTCATACCTGAGCCTTCAGCAGGGCATCTCATAGTTTTATTGGGTCAACTTTTTCTGCCTGATGATGTATATTGTAAGACCGATGCATTCCATAGGGCAAGCCCATGAACAGAATTCTTTGATTACAAAATCAGTTCCTTGGTTGCCAGTGATGCTCTTGGGATATCCTGATGGTGTAAATCTAAAAATGGTGGTGTTGGCAGAAGCAGTGTAGGAAAGAAAATGAATCTATGGAATATTACCACCTATATTGTAAGGGCAATACAAATTAGTTTAATACAGTTAACGTGCCACTAGAAGACTGTCTAGACTCTCCTAGAAATAGTGAAAAATCAGGCTCAGAGTTGTCCTTTAATGTATGTATCCATAGCAGTAGGGATAGAGGCTCTGCCTGAGCATAGGTTTCTCCTAAGGCTTCCTTGTTTACAACTATTAATATGGACACTTGTACAGGAGCTCACTGAATAGCAATAGGTGCCTGGGGCAGAGACTGATCAATATCCATAGAATGGGTCTTATTGTTTACCCATGACTAATTAAAATTGATGCATTTAGAGTCTAGGTACTTGGGACGGGGTATTTAGTGTAGTAATAAGGAGTTTAAACCCTGTTTGATTCCATATACAATATTCTTAACTAATATAATCCTGGTAAGCCTTTTATTTCCAGATCTTAAGGCCAACTCAAACACCATCTTATTTATATAAAGACTTCTTTATTTTTCTCTTGTCTGTCAAGTCCGTTTTAGGTTTTGCACATGCTTTACTCTTTCAAAGGCATGGTCTACTAAAGAATAGGATTGGTACCTGATTAATCTCTAGGTAAAGCACAGTGAATAAAAGGAACTCCAATATTGTGAACCATTTCAAAGACTGTTGGATAATGTAGATTTTGGAATCAACACAACAGGGATCAATCTCTCATGAGCAAATGGAATTGGTCTCAGGTTTCACCAATTTACCTCCATTTATCATTTTCCCTCCAATGCCAGATTTGAGAGACAACCTGGCATTAGCCATATTTACTATTTTAAGGCAAAGAATGCCTCTCAGAATGCAATGCCAGGAAAGCTAAAGAAATGATTTCATCAGAGATGTCAGTATTTCAACACAGTTAAGAATCCATTAAAAATGATCTCTTTACTTTTTAGAGCTTGGAGCATGAGAAGAACCTGAAAAATGTCTAAAATTTCAATGAATGAAAAAAGGGATGTGATAGAAATGGGAAAGTCTTACATTGGGGTGCAGCCCATGGAGGACAGAGTTTGGTTTCCTAATTGGGAGAACCTCCAGGAAAACCTCAGGAACTAATGACCTCAAGCAGACAGAACCCTGAAATGTCCCATTCTTGAATCTGCAGGACATATGGAGACCTGGAGGGGAGTAAAGAGGAGTCAGCACACCCTGCAGGATAGCCTGGCACCTCTACATTGTCCTCCTCTCCAGGGGGGTGAGAAAGGAGGAAAGGATGGCTGAGGTTAGTGAGTTAGAACGTAAGAGCTTTTAACAAAATTACTGACCAATATTTTTCAAGACTCTCAAGGTCATGGAAACCAAGGAAAAGCTGAGAAGTTATCACAGACCAGGCTGGATTAAGGAGACATGATGATTAATTACAATGTGGTTCCCTATGCTGGATCCAGGACCAAAGAAGTAGATACTAATGGAAAAACTGTCACGATATAAATAAAATCTGGACTTTAGTTAGTAATGATACACTACTACTAATTTCTTAGTTTTGACAAATATACCATGTTCATGTAATTTGTTAACACTAAGGAAACTAGGGGAGGGAAATATAGAAACTGTATTGTAACTCTTCTGTAAATCCAAATGTATCCCCAAATAAGTTTATTTAACCTCCTTCCCCCCCTCAAAAAAAACCCTCTATGAGTGGTGGGGGAAAAGTGACCTTTGGATGGGCAATGTAGGGGCATTAAGACATCACTGAAGCCTGTTCTCAATTTCCTATTGGAAAGGAAAGAGAGTATGTATGGAAATTGTATGATGTGCCAAGACCTTTTCTGAGTGCCTTCATAGTCTAGCATAATTCTAACAATCCCATGAAATAACCATTATTCCCAGTTTACAAGTGAAGCCTAAAAGGCTCAAGGAGTTAATTTGCTCATTATCACACAGCTGATAAGAGACAGATCCAGAAATAGATCCCAGCTTTTCTACTACATCATGCTTGATGTGTGACCTCTAAGGTTACTACCAGGAGAGAGAGAGAGAGATTGCTTCCTCATTATAGCTTCATTTTCAACCACCTTCATTCCCTAGGTACAGGCGAAAAGAGAACTTCTTTCCTCCTCTCTGACACATATGTATAAAGCACTCATGCACATTTCTGGCTACATTGCCCGGTTTCTCTTCGGCAGAATTCAGAAAGAGCTTGGGCTTATTCTCTCTAGAAATGGAAATTCTTCATGGCCTCTGGTGTTCCAGCAGGACAGTGTATGTGTCCTCATCTCTACTCTCTTGGTCCCCACCTGTCTATTCATGGGGCTGGCTCTTTGGGAAGGGAAGGTGCTCAGTATGGGGCAACTGAATATTCCTCTGGTGCGCCCCTGTGAAAAATCATCAGGATGTACTACTGTTTGGTGCTTCCTTCCAAGTCCCAGAGCACCCTGGCCCAGCACTCAGGGGGTTCAGGAAGTTCAACTATGAAAATCTCTTGGATTTGCATTCGGATCCCAGAAGACCTGTTATTCCCTTACTTCTACCAGGAGGTTTATAAAATGTTGGTCTTTATTGACACAGCAAAAAATGTTTTTCACAAACAGAGAAACGGATGAGAAGAGACACACACTCTGGAGCTATGGTGAGTGCTGGGACTGGAGGGTCAATGCTGGGGGGTGCGGAGGTGGAGCATGGAGCCTTGTATTTCCAGCCTGCATCAGCATTTCTGCCTCTGGGCCTAACCGAACAGCTGCTGCTTAGGACAGGCAACCATCCTTTTGGTCCTTACAAAACCTGAGAGGTAAGTGTTACTTCAAGGCCTTTGTCAATCCTTTTTCTTATAACATCATGGGCTTGCGTGGTCATCTGTAAGGAGTTCTGATTACCTCAAACAACACCTTCTTTTGAGCTTGACCATTCCTTGCTGATCTGAGCTGAGAAACATGGTTACCTCATGGTGACAGGAAACACTATTCCTTCTCAGTCTTCAACTAACTGGCCAGACCTGGGCAAAATCAAGTAGAGATAAATCTCCAGGGTCTCTCCTGCAGTGGCTTCTCCGAGGACAGGCCGAATCTGACAGGAGTCCTTCATCCTATTGTGGGGCTTATGATTAGGGGGCAAAGACACGCATAGGGAATGTACTCCGCCTCAATCTGGAGTCCAGCTGTGTCAGAAAACCTCCCTTGAGACAGCACATCCTGATTAGTTTGAGCCAGTACAGAGGGGTCGCTATCTCATTCTACATTAATTCAAGTCAAGAAGGCAGTCAGTTATGTAACAGAGGATCATAGTTAATCTTTTCAATGTTATGATTTCCTGATGAACTCATTTTTCTAATGGAATTTGAAAAATATTTAATGCCTAGCATGGTGGTAATTTTGGTTATGTGTAAGATTTCTTTCATATTTATTTTTGTTTATTTTTAAAATTTACATCTTAGCATTAAGTGCAGCAATGATTTCAGGAGTAGATTCCTTAATGCCTCTAACCCATTTAGCCCATTACCCACCCATAACCCCTCCAGTAACCCTCTGCTTAAGAGTCTCTTATGTTTTTGTCCTCCTCCCTGTTTTTGTATTATTTTCGCTTCTCTTCCCTTATCCTGATGAACTCGTTTAACCTTCCCCAAAACTCAAGGGAAGTACTCACATTAGGTTTTATGGGTCAGAACATTTGGACAGAGAGGTTAAGAAATTTGCTCAGAGTCATGTAGCTAATTGGTAGTAAAGCCAGAAATCAAACCCAGACAGTCTGGATTTACTGCATACACTTCTACTCTGTCCCGCCTACCCTGGATAAAATACAGGTAAGATGCCAACCTGTCCCAAACTCTGATATGCTAATGTGAGGAGACACTGGATTTTAATAGAACATACATTATTCATGCTATTAAAGACATTTCAGGAAGTTGGAGAGATCACTTTTGCAGACATCTTAGAGCCCCTCAGCAGATTTGTATGTTAATTCCAGAGGGAACATCACAGAAAGCTGGATTATAACACATTCACAGGTGCCAGTGATTTACAAACAGGCCTGTACACTGGCATGATTTTATCACTTTAAATTTAATATCATTCAATACTAGACATATTTCCACTCCATTCCAGACCTTGGCATCTCTTTGTGAATAATCAGGCTTCATCAGTTAAACCTAATCAAGGATTTTGGTTGCCAACTTTAGAAATGAGGCTATCCATATAATTAAATGTGAAGGTGTGATCTACTGTTTAAAAATATTTAAAGAGATTAAGAATAAAAGACTGATAGGATAATATTTACTTAATAATCATGATTTTTTTTTAACTATGTGGATCCCAAATCTGTAAGGAAGTGAAAACCTTTTGAGAAACTCCAATTTTATTCCTTTACTCAGATTTTACTGCAATTTCACTGATAGATTTTAGGATTTAAGTCCTATATTCAAGCTATAGCCTCTGAGAATCTGTTTACATGTGGTCTGAGGAGGAAGGATAGATGGAGGCTAGGAAATCTCCCCATACAGCTCCCATTCATTCGTTCACAGATCATAATAGCAGCTTCAAATGGCTAGAAAGCAGCTGGAGGTGGAAGGAGCCTGAGTTGTTTCTGGGGGAACTGGAGACCCTGCAGATGGTTTGTGACTGTCCAGTTATAGGTGTGCAGCCCAAGCAGGTTTATGCTAAGCTTATTTCTGAGCAGAGCAGTGATAGAGCTCATCTCAGCAAAAGCATGACAACATCATGGGCTTGGGGAAACCTTGGGTTCCCAGCTCCTGATGGTCCCTGCTAGGCTAGAGTATCACGCCACAGCCTTTTTTTCTGTAAACTTCCTCTTGGTCCCAGGCTTGGGGCTTCTTCAGTCCTAGGACTCAGCTGGCAAATCGAAGGCTTAAAGGCTTCCATACCCTTCAGTGCTGGAGACTGATGTCTAATTGCTATAGAAATCTTGTTTCGGGGGAAAAGGGTCTCCAGCCTTCTCTAAGCTGGGTCATTTCTTACAGTGGCTCATAGTTTGGCTATAGGCCATTTGGCGACAGACTTCCCCCATCAGAGAAAGATAAAGTCTTTGCACTATTCATGGTCTTCCGGAGCCTAAATGAGGAAGATTGTAGAGAGGCAGAAAGTGTAATTTAAAATTTCCCCCCACATCCTCAAGAAGGGTCTGCTTGGCATTGATTCCCTCTTTTTGTCTTCCTGTTTTTTCTTTCCAGATATAGTTTTATCATGTTTCTCCTTTGTTCACTCAGGAGATTACTACTATGAGAAGAAAGTTCTTCTTCCTAAACCATGAGCCTATAATTAAATTCACACTCAGGGAAGTTAATAAGCACATGGGCCCCTTATAAACTTAGAATTTTTCTATGAGGAAGTTGACGGGTTGATGCATACAAGTGATCAGAGAGGAGGCAGAGGTGGTAAAAGAGGAGATCCCATACATCTGTAATCCTATTTCATATTCTTTGACATTTGAAGTACTAATAACATTAATAACCATTATAGCTAGCACAAAGCAGCAGCATAACACCATGCTTAAGGATGTGAATTCTGGAGTCAGACTGCTTAAATTTGAACCCATGCTCATCCACTTTCTTACATCATGATCTTAAGCAAGTTTTCCAACTACTTGGTAGCTCAGTTTTCACATATGCAAACTGGGAATAATAATTATACCCACCTCATAAAGCAGTGTGTACTCCAATATTAGCCATTATTATTTTTAAGTGTACTTATTACATTCCCAGCACTGTCCTAAGTCCTTTGCATATATTCTTATTTAATCCTTACAATGATCTCCAGGGATAAGTATTGTTTTCAAAGATTTTAGAGGTGAGAATGCTGAGGAACAGACAGAAACATGAGGTTTGTAGTCAAATGGACAGAGCTTGAAGCTGGTCTTCTCTTCTGCTGACTCTTTGTGTGGTGCTGGACAGCTTCCTCACCTTTCAGGCTTTATTTCCCCATCTGTAGGAGGATGATGCCACTCACAGACTTTGGAAGGAGGAAGACTTCATGAGTTAATGGATGTAAAATCCTAGGGTATCTCTGTTTGTTGTTACATTTTAATAAATGCCTACTATGTGCTAAACAGTTTGTAGTCTTTCCTACATTCACCCTCTGGTGAGGTTGGTATTTTTGTCCTTTTTCAATGACAAGAACACCTTTTTTGGTGAACTCCTTGTCACCCTGCAGCACTGGAATCAGGGAGGAGGGAACAAACTCCCTTGTATCAGACACTGCAGCACTCTTGGGTCTTGGGCACAGGTGGGTTGTGGAAAGTGACTTGGCCACTGCATCCAGAGGATGAGCCACAATCTCTGTGGACAGGCTGGAAAAACTGGACATGATTGGAGCAGAGAGGCCTAGCTGGCTTGACCCAAGGACCACTTCTAGTAGGTGACCTCACTCCAGTCCCAAACCCCTGTATCTGCTTTGGAGGGAGATGGGGTTGGAGGGAGGGGATAAAAAAACTAGCCTTTAAATTGTCTCAGAGGTAAAGGATCTAGTAACTATAAAGTGTCAAAACATCTTCTTATATAAAACAAGCAAATAGCCTTTGTCTTTAGGCCAGCTTGGATTTAAATCCTGGATCTACCACCTAGCTTCATGACCTTGGCAAAACTATTTAGCTTCTTGGAGCTCCCATTTTTTTTCATGAGAAAATGGAAAAATATCCCACAGGGTTAGAGGATTAAGCAAGAATATGTGTACAGAGCATTTATAAAAGACAAATGTGTTGTTTCTGAATTTTACTCTTATTTTGTAAGAAAATGAACTCAGGACCCTGAAGTAAGGAGCATGGCAAACAGGAAAAAATGGGAAACAGCAAAGTGTATTTAACTCCAGCACACCAATTTAGGGATCCCTAGGAATCAGAGAAAGGTCATGTCCAAGCTTCCAAGCACCTGAGATGGCAGTTCTCTGAACTTTCTTCACGTGTGATTGTGGGCGTGTGGTTGTCATTTCACTCTGCCGTGGACAGAAGCTTTGTACAAAATGATAGGATGCTATGTGGAATGAGAGTCAATGAAAACATGGCTTTGGGTGGGCCCTAAGCTGCTGTTTTGCTGAATAGACCAAGTTGTTTCCAGAGAAAGAGCCTTTCCATTTGGGCTCTGGTCTATTAGATAATGCATGTCTTATGCATTATGTCTGACAGTTTGGGAAAAATTTCATAAGCTGTCTACTAGCACGTGGCCTTGAGAATCAGTCCTGAGTGGGGATCATGATCATTCACTTACCAGATATTTGGCTTACAAGAAGTTAGTCAACCTGAGACTCATTGTGATGATTGTAGATAACATCCTTAGTGTCTGGCAGATGGTCAATAAATGATAGCAACTCTTCTTGTCATCAGAAACTGATGTGTGGATCTGTGCACACTTAAACTGGAACAAAACAGCACATCCCTTTAGGATATCCCTAATATGAGTTTTCATTGCTATGTGCCATTTCTAACACAGTGATTTTCAGAGAACAGAAAGTCAGTTTAGTGCTTATAGGACAAATCATCAGTTCATTCCTTCAACAAAGGCAAAATTGAATGAAGGAAGACAGATAGAAAAGAATGATTCTATTATACAGGCAAATTTGTGGTATTACAAGTCAGAAAGGTGGTAATCACTGACAGGATGGGGTGACTGGAAGGGGTTTCTGAACGTTCTTGGGGGCTGACAGTGTTCTGTTTTCTTGATCTAGGTGCTTGTTACACAGATGTGTTCACTTTGAGGAAATTCATCAATCTTTACACTTACAATATTTAGGTTTTTCTGTGCATATTTTCAACAAAAAACATATTCTAAGAATTATCAAATATGGTAAATTTGCTGAATAGAAAGATATGTTAGTAGTAATGTTTATGATGCTTAGGGGAGAGTTGACTGAGTAGGCTACAAATGTATGATGGACAAGGTCTCTTCCCTTCTGCATCCAGTATAAAGATCTTCGACCTGGTCCTGCAGAATCAGGAGCCAGGAGATCATTAAAGTTATGACAGGAGACACCCTTCTATAACAAATCTGGTCACTGTGTTTCCTGCCTATACATATACTCATTTAAATGTCCATACTTGCCTTTTAACTATTCTGCTAGTTTAATGGAAATTTGGACAATGAATCAATACAGAGAGACCAAATGAAGAAAGTAGGACAGTTAGGAGGCTGTTATAATATCTAGGGAAATGATGGCAAGTTTTAGTTTTATTGTGATCTGAGAGGAGGGGGGTGTATTCAAATACAATGGATTTGGGGAATAGGTTATGGAATGAAAAGAGATGCTAGGTTTTTTGTTTTCCTTGGAGATTTCACAGATAACAGGAATGGGAGGAAGGCCTGACAGGTATTAGAGGGTAAACTTTGGGGACAAAGTGGGGGAATTACAGTTAGGGCTTCTATGAGACATTCAATTTATAAGGGAAACCAGTGTGAAAATACTTAGCAGATACATGGAGATGCAGTCCTGAGGAGAGAACCTGGGGAAACTAGAAAGCCTGAAGGTGCAACATGAAGTTATGGGATCAGAGGAGTTCACACACTGCACTCTGGGCTCCTTGTTGAGCACTATTAATCCTCTTCAGGTGGTAACCCTCAGACTGGTCAGCTTTACCCTTCTGCCCACACCAAGGAGAACTTCAAAGTACTTGGTGCTGTCATAATCGTGTTTATGGTAAGAGGGCTGAAAGAGATATTTAAGAGCTATGTCCACAGGACTATCTCAAAAGCAGAGTCAGAAGAAAATGTGCAAGCTTCAAGCAGCCAGCGTGAGGTGGAGATAGGACTGGGGAAGATGGTGTTTTAACGAAAGTGAATCATCTGAGTTCCCGTCTTGTTTACTAGACTTAGCTTGAAGAACTCTTGCATACCTCCTCTAAGCCAACCCATCTTCACAGGACAGAAATTTGTCACTATTGATTGAACAGATTCAAAAGAACCTCTTTGGGGCCTCAAAGGAATTTCCAGGAAAGAAATACAGAAAATGTTGGTTTCTTAACAACACCAGAGGAAAAACCAACCAGCCTCCTCAGAGGAAGGTTTTGAAAACACATCCTTTATTTGAATGTGTCCTTTCTGGTGTATTTGTTAACAGATATGTCAGGCTGTGGAAAGCCTGCCTCTAAGAATAAAAATGGAGTCTATACTCCTTATTCTGAATACCATCCTAAACATTGACAGAAAATTATTCTTTCTTCATTATTTAATCTTCACTCTGGAGATTGACCTTTGGGTATAGCTTAAGTGAAAAAAGGAGGTTGTCTAGGTCCAAGAGAAGATATGCAGTGGCTAAAGCAGTAAGCAGAGATCAATCAACTCTTAAAATGTATTCATTGTCACTGTATCTGAAGAGAAGACCAAATTAGCCAGGAAATGGAGGGGAATAGGGCCTCTAAGAGGAATGAGGTTTTTTCGTGGCCTAAGAAAGGGTTATGGGGCAGCTCTTCCTTTCCATCCCACACTTAGTAGGGACTTTATAAGTGATGGTCAAATAAATGAATGCCTCTTACTTGTAGGGTGGACAACTCCTTCCTGGAAACACTATGTTCTCCTGCAACACCAGCACTTCTGGTCATTCTACCTTCCTCCTCACTGGCTTTCCAGGCCTGGAAGCCTCTCATTATTGGGTTTCTATCCCCATCAACCTCATCTGTGTGTTTTCCATCCTGGGTAACGGTATCATTCTTCTCCTGATCTGCATGGATCCAGCCTTACGTGAACCCATGTACATCTTCCTGTCCATGTTGGCAGCCTCCGATCTAGGCCTCTGTGCCTCTACCTTTCCCACCATGATGTGGCTTTTCTGGCTGGGTGCTCGTGAGCTGCCCTTTGATCTCTGTGCAGCGCAGATGTTCTTCATCCATGCCTTCACCTATGTGGAATCTGGTGTGCTGCTGGCCATGGCCTTTGATCGTTTTGTTGCCATCCGGGAACCTCTGCACTATGCCACAATTCTTACCCACTCAGCCATGGCCAAGGTGGGGGCTGCCATCTTGGTGAGGGCTGTCCTGCTCAACCTCCCAGGACCCATCCTCCTGCGGCATCTGCTTTTCCCCCAGATCAGTGTACTTTCTCACTGCTACTGCCTGCACTGTGACCTTGTGGGATTGGCCTGCTCAGACACCCAGATCAACAGCTTGGTTGGCCTGGTCTCCATCATCTTTTCACTGGGCCTTGATTCCTCCCTCATTGTGCTCTCATACGCCCTGATCCTACAAACAGTACTGGGCATTGCATCACCCGGGGAACAGCTCAAGGCACTCAACACATGTGTCTCACACCTCTGCGTTGTTCTCATCTTTTATTTGCCCAAACTGGGGCTGTCTGTGTTACACAGAGTAGAGAAGCACAGCTATCCTGCTCTGGCAGTGCTCATGGCCAACCTGCATTTCTTGGTCCCGCCTATCATGAACCCCATAGTTTACTGTATCAAGTCTAAGAAGATACGTCAGAGCCTCCTAAAGCACTTCCAGCATAAAAGGGTTGATGTCTTTTAGAAGAGCAGAAGGATCCAATGGTACATGACCCCTGTGGGGCACTCTGGGTCTTGGGGCAGGGGAGAGTTAATGTTTGAGGGTTCAATGATTCAGTTTTTACTACTGAGCATTTCGTGGGGGGCACTATTAGCTTCTATAATTACAATTTTGGGGGACTGAGACCATTGAAAAGTATATTTAAGTACCACCTTGATAATCCTCTCATTGCTCTGATTAGAGCCAAACTATTTCAGACTCATATACTGTGACATCTCCTTACCTAGGGGACCTAACCACAGCAACTGAGAGGATGTGTGTGCATACCCATTTGTGAGGCACCTCTCTCTTTTCCTCACTGGATTCCACCCCCCTCAGCCCCCATTTCTAAACCTAAGGAAGAAATATATTCCTATTACATATAAGGTTAGATGTAAATAAACTATATTCACCTTAACACTGGTCTTCTCCCAAACTTGGTATTGACCAGTTCACATAAGAAGAAGTAGAAAACAGGGGTTGGAGAGTGAGAAACACATAGGATGACAATGAACATGCTGAATTTATCTAGCACTTATTTGTAGTCTAGGGAGTCATAGTTTTCTCTTGATTCTCTTCATGTGTGTCTCTGCTTTGAACTTGAAAGTAAGTTTGGTCCTGTTAAACTTAGGAAAGATGCTCAGTATAACTTCTGGGTAGTGCTGGTTTCTCAAGCATCAGTGGTAAAGGTGGAACAGCCACTCACTTGCAATTGCAGGTGATCTGCTAGGATATAAGCCCCACGAGACCGGGGATTTGGGGACTGTTTTGTTCACTGATCTGTCCCCAGCTCCAAGAACAGTGTCTACCATATAATACGTGCTTGGTATATATTGAATAAATGAGTAGGAAAGACAAAGGAAGAAGAAAAAATCTTGAGAGCTGATCCCCAGGAATGGAGAAGACTGAGAGATCCAAATACCTGAGGCCTGTGGGGAGAATGAGCAGTTGGTGAACTGCAATGGAATGAAGTCAGGATGAATATCAGAGGCCTTGGGGATGAGGTATGGCTCTGTCTAGATCACATGGTCCAGAAGGCTGTTCCCAAGGGTGAAGCTCAGAGAGGAGATTAAGTTTTTTGGGAAGATTTTCCCAAAGCTGCTTGCAAATTTCCAGGGGAAATTTTACCCAGAAACTGAAGGGTGTCCCATTTCAGCTCTAGCATTGTCCTTGGCTTGTTCAGTTCTAAAACAACTAAAAATTTCATGGAAAATTAAAATAGGAATATTCCTGGTAGAAAATAACCACTCAAATCTAATAGAAAAAGCCACAATAGAGTTATTTGAAACTTTTTGTTTATATCTATAGCCATCCACATAATTGGTAACTTAGTGATTGTTGTCATTTCTTTTTTAAAAAAAATTTTAGATACAGGCATGGATTTTTTATTTTTGTTAATTTTTAAAAATTTTTTAAAATTTACATCCAAATTAGTTAGCATATAGTGCAACAATGATTTCAGGAATAGTTTCCTTAGTGCCCCTTACCCATTTATCCCATTCCCCATCCCACAACCCCTCCAGTAACCCTCAGTTTGTTCTCCATATTTATGAGTCTCTTGTTTTGTCCCCGTTTTTATTTTATTTTTGTTTCCCTTCCCTTATGTTCATCTGTTTTGTCTCTTAAAGTCCTCATATGAGTGAAGTCATATGATTTTTGTCTTTCTCTAATTTCACTTAGCATAATACCCTCCAGTTCCATCCACGTAGTTGCAAATGGCAAGATTTCATTCTTTTTGATTGCTGAGTAATACTCCATTGTGTGTGTGTGTGTGTGTGTGTGTGTGTGTGTGTACACATACACATACCACATCTTCTTTATCCATTCATCCATCGATGGACATTTGGGCTCTTTCCATACTTTGGCTATTGTTGATAGTGCTGCTATAAACATGGGGGTGCATGTGTCCCTTCGAAACAGCACACCTGTATCCCATGGATAAATGCCTAGTAGTGCAATTTATGGGTCATAGGGTAGTTATATTTTCAATTTTTTGAGGAAACTCCATACTGTTTTCCAGAGTGTCTGCACCAGCTTGCATTCCCATCTTTAAAAATTTTTTTAAATGTTTATTTTCGAGAGACAGAGAGAGAGAGAGAAAGAGCATGAGTGAAGGAGGGGCAGAGGGAGAGAGAGAGAGAGAGAGAGAGAGAGAGAGAGAGAGAGAGAGAGAGAATCCAAAGCAGGCTCCAGGCTCCAAGCTGTCAGCATAGAGCACGACACAGGGCCTGAACTCATGAACTGTGAGATTGTGACCTGAGCCGAAGTTGGACCCTTAACTGACTGAGCCACCCAGGCACCCGATTGTTGTCATTTCTATGTATCATTTTCATGAACTGAGACAAGAGAGAAGGAGGAACTCAGAGGCAGGAGGCAGGGTGAGGAACTGTGAACCTGATACATGCAGTTCTAGCAGGAAAACTTGTTTCTGCTGTTAGATGTATTTGCATTGGCCACTGTAGCATGGATTCTAAGAACTCAGAACCCTGTGCTTATCAGTAACTAGGAGGAGGCCACTTCAGATCTGTGTCTGGAGGCCACAGATCTTGCCCATTGAGGTCCAGAAGCAAGGATAACAAATCATGAGTTTATAGTTACCATTTTATTTATTTATTTATTTATTTAAAACTGAGTTGAATCCTCAGCAGCTTTTTTTTTAAGTTTATTTATTTTTGAGACAGAGAGAGACAGAGCATGAACGGGGGAGGGGCAGAGAGAGAGGGAGACACAGAATCGGAAGCAGGCTCCAGGCTCTGAGCCATCAGCCCAGAGCCCAACGTGGGGCTCGAACTCATGGACCATGACATCGTGACCTGAGCTGAAGTCTGATGCTTAACCGACTGAGCCACCCAGATGCCCCTATAGTTACCATTTTAGAATATTATGTCTGGTAATAGCCAACCAAAGGTTTCAGAGTCTAGTTTGACAGGCCACTTTGGAAGAGGAGGTCATTTGTGCTATATAGCTTGTACTATATGACAAGGTTACACAACAGGGTCACAAATCTTGTACTAAATAAGCAACTATGTTATCTAGGTCCCTCTGCCCACTTTACCCTCCACCCCAATAACAAGAGGTTCCTATCAGAGAGCCAGTATGTCTCTGAGGGTCCACCAACGTCTATCAGGAACCCACAGCTGACATGATTGTGTTCAAAATCACAAGCAGCCTTGGGCAGTTAAAACAAAAACATTGCATACAGGCCCTGAGGCTGGAAAAGTCCATTATGAGGGTTAGCAGAATTAAGTTTGGATATTAGACACCCAATCTAGGATTGTAGGGATCCTTTGGCTTTGTCATTTTTACCTTTTCTCAATAGCAGCACTAAACTTGGAACCTTTTCTCATTTTAATCTCTGTCAATATAGCATGACCATTCCTACATTCCATGGCTGCACTGACATCAAGAGCTGGAAGGGGTATGATGGTCTCTGTCTCTACTACTTTATCTTCAGGGCACAGACATCCAAGCATATTCCAAATAATGCCTTCTTCTGCTCCACAGACATGGTAACTATTGAATTATCTGAGCCTGACACAAAGTGAGGTCCTGAGATGGTTTCTAGAAAGCTGAACTACTAGTTTGCAGTTAAAAGATCAGAGTGTGATACATAGTGGTTTTAGTGTCATTAGTTAAAAAAGTCTGTGTACAGGAATTCTAAAGATCTTGCACTTAATCATTAAGCTAATAAGACTTTCCCCCACCCATGAAGAAGATTGGAGTTAAAAAAAAATCTTACTCTTGGCCTATAACAGCAAAAGGAAGAGGTC
This sequence comes from Acinonyx jubatus, assembly GCF_027475565.1. Taxonomy (NCBI): domain Eukaryota; kingdom Metazoa; phylum Chordata; class Mammalia; order Carnivora; family Felidae; genus Acinonyx; species Acinonyx jubatus. The sequence continues at coordinate 53,799,647 of NC_069390.1, read as the reverse complement.
CTCCATGGTAGCTTTAAAAGGGATTCTAATTTTCTGCAGCCAGAAGACAGACTGCTGAAAATCATTCCCAGGATAGGACTGTAAGGGTGGCAGAAATATAAAGATGACTGAATTACAGTCTCAATAGATCATCTATATCAAAATAAATTTCCTGACACAGAAAGTATGGGGCCTTATAAGCAGGAAATGAGGCATTTCAGTGAATGAGCCTAATACTACTGGACCTTCAATATTTTCCAAACTTTCTAGGCTGGCAGAAGTGTCTCTTTTCCTCTTGCAAGCAGAGAACAGTTCCTTTGCCTGGGAATCATGACATTATCTTACTTGAAGCAGGTGCTTTGCAAGAGGTTTGTTGCTCTCTTCAAGATCTACTTCATCACTTTTCATTATTTTCAAGCCAAGTTATACCTTAGAATAGTGTAGGTGGAGAAAGACAGTATTTGCTTCTAGAGGCCATAACTTACATGCATAGAAAATTGTAGAATGTATAAATATAGTGTACCTCTTATCTCCCCCCATCAAGAGTGCCAGAAGCCTGAATTCCAGTTGAGAAACATTATATTAACATAATAAAATTCCTATACAGATTCTTCCTTCACCAGTGTCTTCCCTTCTTTGTCGTCTTTTCCTCTTCTGACCCTGTATCTTATGGTGGCTCAGGCTCTGTATACCAATATTAAGTCTTTGGCAACTGTCTCTATTTCTTAGAAATACTGATGGATTGTCTCGACCCATTTCACACAGATATTATTCTGTTTCTAGCCACCAAAGCACTTAGTATTTGTCTTCTGACTCTTGAGATGGTCCAGGCAGTAATTTTATAGCTACTCATTGCTTCAGAGCACTTATTAGTAGCAATAACTTGTTTAGGCCTATTTAATTACTCATCTGAATAGGATATAATATTGGCCCCAGGCCTATTGGAGTTACAAAACAAAGTGATGTCATGAGAAAGGATTATAATCCTGTTAGGAGAATGCTTAAATAGTGGGTATCAGAAAGGACAAAGAAACCAAAGGGCTCTAAAACTGACCTTCAGGTGAGGAGAACAGGTGGGTCTAAGGAGCGGATGAGACAATAGTACAGTACATGTTAGATGAACCAGCTGGACAAGAATGAAAGGAGTAGAGAGTGCAATAATCCTGGCCGCTAGGTATAATTTTTCCTGTGTTACAAGGTCAGGGAGACTGCAAGGAAGTAACTGCACATAGCTTTATTTAGGGTAGCATCCCTGATATCAGAAATTTCCTGTTTTTGGGAAACAGAGTTTGACATTTTAGTTTCACTAAGTTGGGAACAATTGGTAACACCTCAGACTTTGATTAAATCTTCAGAAAAGCTGTGTCTTAATAGTACGTCCACACACTAAGAGCTATGATCTTGGAATAAGGATAAAATGAAATAATAAAGTCTTAAATCCTGAAGTTAAACTTCATAGGGTAAGATCATTGATTCACCAATAAGTTAAGTATTCCTGCCAGAAAACACTCAAGGAAAAATAACAGAATCCAGAGATTTTTCAATACATCATTTACAATGTCTAGTATACATTGAAAAATTACTATACATACCAAAAAAGGAACAATCAAGAGGAAAAAAAAGCAGAAAGAAGCTTCTCATAACCCATATTTTGGGATAAAAATATGTTCTCTTTGTGTTTGGAATTAAAAATTAAAACAAATATTTCAGCATAAATATAAAAAAAATTAAAAAATATAAAGGGGATGCCTGAGTGGCTCATTCAGTTAAAGGTTGACTCTTGATTTTGACTCAGGTCGTGCTCTTGCAGTTGTGGGATTGAGTGATTCATTAGGCTCTGTGCTGACAGCATGGAGCCTGGTTTGGATTCTCTCCCTCTCTCTATCCTGCTTCTCTGCTCACACTCTATCAAAATGAATAACCTTAAAAAAATACAAAGAAGATGGATAGACAACTGTTAGTATGCAACCTCCTTTGGAGCTTCTCAGTTGTAATCTGAAACTGGCCCCTGTACATAGAGGGCAAGGAGAGACTGAAGAAAAAGGCAAATCACTCCAGATTGGCGGGTGGAAGGTTTAATAAGCAAGGAAATTTACATATGAGGCTCATCTTGGGCAGCCATAAGGTGAGTTGATCTCTGCATACACTCACCAGAATCTTAAAAGTTTATATAGAGGCATTAGCTGAGCAAAGTCACGTATATCATACAAATGGTCTCAAAAACACCTTACTCTTGGGGCACCTGGGTATCTCGCTTGGTTAAGCATCTGTCTCTTGATATTGGCTCAGGTCATGATCTCACAGTCAGGAGATCAAGCCCTGCATTGGGATTCTTTCTCTCTGCCCCTCCCTGACTCTCTCTCTCTCTCTCTCTCTCTCTCAAAATAAAACAAGCATAATACCTTACTCTCTCAAGGATGTGTCCTTGGAACAGCTCCCAGTGTGAGAGTGGGAGGCAAAGCATACATCCTAAGGACCCAGGAGGAGGAGAGGAGCCTCTGGTTGCCTGGGTTCAGCAGTTCTCCTGATATGGAGATTTAAGGAGAAATTTAGAAACTGCATAAGCATAATGGAATCAAATGAAACTTTTAGATCTGCAAATATATCTGAAGTAAAATCATTTTTGGGAATAACATGAGATTGTACAATGCAAAGGAAAGGATAGAGAACATGAAGACCAAGTCAATAAACATTATCTAGTATTCTATTAGTTAATATTAACTAGTTTACTAGTATTCTATTAACTAGTTAATAGAAGCAGAGAGAAAATAGTTTAAATAAATGGAATGACATTTGGGTCTCTATCAAGTAGTCTTAGAGATAGGTGTTGAAGTCCAAGAAGGAGAAGAATGGGTCAGAAAAATACTTGGTGAATGAATTAAAACATTTTTTCAAATTTCATTACAGAATAATAAAATTAACTCACAGATCCAGGAAATTGAGCCCCCAGAAAAATGAATACAAAAAAACTATACATTGATACAAAATCAAACTGATGAAAACCAAATACAAAGAAAAAAATATAACCAAAAGTTCTGAAAAAAGATATTACATATATGGGAATAATGGTAAGAATGATGACTGACATTTGTAAGAAAAAAAATGAGAAAAAAATAAAGGACTAACATATTTAACGTGCTAAAAGGAAGAATAAACCCATCAATATAGAATTCTATAACTAGCAAAAAATTTTTTACCAAAAAAAATTTTCAGGGGCACCTGGGTGGCTCAGTCAGTCCAACTCTTGATTTCAGCTCAGTCATGATCTAACAGTTTGTGGGTTCAAGCCCCTTGTCGGGCTCTGTGCTGATTGTGCAGAGCTTTCTTAGGATTCTCTCTCACTTTCTTTCTGCCCCTTCCACCACTCTCTCTCAAAATAGACTTAAAAAAATTTGTAAAAATTTTAAGGACAAATTTTTTCAGGTAAAAGCAGAGACTTTCTTTCCAATAAACTTATACTACAAAAATGTTAAAGTAAATGATTCATGTCGAGAAATACTTTATGAACATTTAGATCTATGGGAAGGAAAGAAGAGCACTGAAAATAGTAAATGTATATACAAAAGTTTTCTTTTATTAAATCCTTTAAGTTGGTTTAGTTTTTGAAGTTTATAATGTATATAAAATATATGTAAATATACATTTTATGTAAAATATATATAAAAATAACAAAGGACAGAACTAAACTGTTGTAATATTCTTATGATTTCCATGAAGTGGTATAACATTAATTCAAGGAAGATTGTGATAAATGGGGTAAATCCTAGAGCTACCAATAGAACAATAATATGAAGTACAGCTAAACACAAGTAGAGGGCATAAAATGGTATTTTAGTATATGTTCAATTAACCCCCCAAAATGCAATACAGGAGAAATAAGGGAACAAAGAATACAAGAGACATATACAAAACACATAGTAAGATAGACTTAAGTATATTATAACATTAAAAGTAAACAGATTACATATTCCAGTTAATATGCAGAATTTATCAGACTACATACATAATCAAGGCCCAACTTATGCTCTTTATAGTTAACTAAATATAAAGCCACTTGAAGTTTAAAAGTAAAAAGATAGAAAATGTACTATACAATTTAAGCAGAAGAACATAGGTTGTATAATATCAGCAAAATTGACTTCAATGCAGATTACTACTCATAATGTTAAGTGTCAATTCATCAAGAATATATAAAAATTATAAATTTGTATGCACCTAATAACAAAGCTACAAAATACACAAAGCAAAACTGACAGAAATAAAAGGAAAAATAGAGAAATCCACAACTGTAGTTAGAGATTTTAACAGTTCAGTGACTGACAGAAGAACCAGATAAAAAAATCTTTAATATGATAAAGTTGATCATTGATCAACTTGACCTAAGTGACAATCCTAAAACACACTCCAAATATGCAGGAACATTTTAAGTGCACATGGACTATTCACCCAGATAGACCATATAAAGGGCCATAAAACAAGTGTGAATACATTTTGAAGGACTGAGATACAGTGTATGTTTTCCAACCATGATGGAATTAAATGATACATTAATAGTAATAAATAATATAGAAAAATCACCAAATACTAGGAAAGTAAGCAACACACTTAAAATAACCAATGGGTCACAAAAAAAAATTCATAAGAGAAATTAAATAGTACAAAATTTTTTAACAGAACATATCAAAATTTGTGGGATGCAGCTAAAGCAAAGCATGGAGAGTTTATACATACACTTTTTTTTTTATTAGGAAACATGTTTAAAATCAATGGTCTAAGTTTCCACCTTAAGAAACTAGAAAGAGAATAGACTATTAAACCCAAAGTAAATAGAAGAATGGAAATAAAGAGTAGAAATTAAAGAAAAACAAATAGAGAAAAAAGAAAAATCATCAAAACCACAGTCTGGTTCTAAAAATAAAATTGGTACACCTCCTCTCCCCACCCCCCGCATGACAAAACAGGACAAAACAAACACAACTAATATAATAAGTGGTGACAAGTCCTACAGAATTGAAAGGATTATAAGGGGATATTATAAATAATTTTATACATATGTTGGTATATTATAACAGTTGTTACTTTGAGAATCTAGACTAAGTGGGAAGATTATGAAAATAGAACATTTGAAAAGAATTCATTAAAAATTAAATATAAAATAGGGGCGCCTGGGTGGCTCAGTCAGTTGAGTGTCTGACTTCGGCTCAGGTCATGATTTTGCAGTTCACGAGTTTGAGCCTGCATCGGGCTCTGTGCTGACAGCTCAGAGCCTGGAGCCTGCTTTGGATTCTGTGCCTCCCTCTCTCTGCTCCTTCCCAACTCATGCTCTGTCTCTCTCAAAAATGAATAAACGTTAAAGAAAAATAAATGTAAAATAAAAAAAAAGGAAACTTCAGATCCAGATTTCTTTCCTGTGTAATTGTATCAAATGTTTAAGGAATAAATGTTACATGAATGTTTTCAGAAAACAGAACAATAAGGAACACTTTATTACATTTTATGAGTAAAAAAAAGCCCTGATATAAGAACTTGACAAGAAAATTACAAGAAACTTAAAAGATCAGTATCTGTCATGAACATAGACACAATTATCTCTATCAAAACATTAACAAACTAATTACAGCAATATACAAACATGGTACCACATCATGACCAAGTGGGATTTATTCCAGGAATGCAAGGTAGTTTACCACTTAAAAGTAAGTCAATTAGTATACTACATTAATAACATGAAGGAGAAAAATCATGTGATCACCTAACTATATGAAAAAAATATGATGACTAAATTCAACATCATCTGGATAATAACTTTCAACAATTGGTAAAGGGAACCTTTGAAAAACCTACAGTTAGCATGATACTTAGGAAAGTATTCAATCTACCATAATTAAGATCAGAAACAAAGCAAGGATGTTTGCTTAACTCTATTGAATATTGTATCAGAGATCCTAGCCAGTATGAAATCTGAAAAAATAATTTCTACAAAAATTATTGCTAGGGTTTTGATATGATTTCTAACAAATTGATTTCAAAACATATATAGGAATGTAAAGAACATGGAACAGCCAGAACCACTGTGGAAGTATAATGTTGGAAGACTTACACTACCTCCTTTCCAGACTTATAATAAAGTTAAGACAGTGTTGATATGAGGATATAAGATTTATATGATAGTCAAATAGATTAACAAAAGAGAGAAGAAAATTCAGAAATACATCCATACATAAAAAGTTGACTGATATTTGGCAAAGTTGTCAAGGAAATTTTGAAATACATCCATACATAAAAAGTTGACTGATATTTGGCAAAGTTGTCAAGGAAATTTTGAGAAGAGTCTTTCAACAAATTCTGGAACTGAATATCCATAAATGAAAAAATAAATCTTGATCTCTACTTCACACCATATATAATTATAATTTGTGTTTGACCACAGACCTAAAATTAAAAGCTAAATCTATAAAACAAAGTACTAACCATGAATAAGATTGTTAATTTTATCATAACTAAAATTTCTTTTTATCAAAGGAGACTAGTAATAAAATCAAAAGGCAACCCACACAATTGGCCAGTATTTTCACTATGTTTATATGACAGATGACTTGTATTCAGAATATATAAATAGCTAGTATAATCAAAACAAAAAAATTCAATAAAAGTGGACAAAAAACTTTAACAGACATTTCATAGAAGGTATATGCATGAACAGTTAAGTGTATAAAATATTGCTCAACGTCAGTCATCAAAAGCAAATTAAAACCACAAATCACTATTTTATACATATTGGAATGGGTAAAATAATAAAGAATGATAGTTTAAAGGGTTGATCAGGATGTGGAACAACCAAGTGTCATACATCACTCATGATAGTATAAAATGGTACAATTACTTTGGAAAACCATTTGGCAGGTTCTATTAAACATACACTTACTTTATAACCCAGAAATTTTAGTTTAATATTCATAGCATATTTATAATAGCAAAAAAAAAAAAAAGAAAGCAACTCAAGTGTCCCAAAATAGTTAAACTTTGATGTATTCATGCAATGGAATATCAGCAATAAAAAAGAATTAACAGCTGATGCAGACAAATACAAAGGAACCTCAAAAACATGTTGAGCCAACCCGCAGCAACTTCTTATTCAACATGTCTCTGGAGACAAGGGAAACAAAAGCAAAAATGAACTATTGGGACCTCATCAAAATAAAAAGCTTCTTTCTGCACAGCGAAGGAAACAATCAGCAAAACTAAAAGGCAACCAACAGAATGGGAGAAGATATTTGCAAATGACATATCAGATAAAGAATTAGTATCCAAAATCTATAGAAAACTTATCAAACTCAACACCCAAAAAACGAATAATCCAGTGAAGAAATGGGCAAAAGACATGAATAGACACTTCTCCAAAGGAGACATCCAGATGGCCAACTGACACATGAAAAAATGCTTAACATCACTCATCATCAGGGAAATACAAATCAAAACCACAGTGAGATACCACCTCACCCCTGTCAGAATGGCTAACATTAACAACTCAGGCAACAACAGATGTTGGCGAGGATGTGGAGAAAGAGGATCTCTTTTGCACTGCTAGTGGGAATGCAAACTGGTGCAGCCACTCTGGAAAACAGTATGGAGGTTCCTCAAAAAGTTAAAAATAGAACTACCCTACAATCCAGCAATTACATTACTAGGTATTTATCCAAGAGATACAGGTATGCTGTTTTGAAGGGGCACATGAACCCCAATGTTTATAGCAGCACTATCAACAACAGCCAAAGTATGGAAAGAGTCCAAATGTCCATAGACAGATGCATGGATAAAAATGCATGTGGTGTACAGATGCATGTGGTGTGTGTATATATATATATATATATATATATATATATATATATATATATAATAAAATGGAGTATTACTTGGCAATCAAAAAGAATGAAATCTTGCCATTTGCAACTACGTGTATGGAACTACAGGGTATTATGCTAAGTGAAATTAGTCAGAGAAAGACAAGTATCACATGACTTCATATGAGGACTCTAAGATACAAAACATGAACAGAAGGGAAGCAAAAATAATAAAAACGGAGGGGGGGGGGAGGAAAAAACCTAAAAGACTCTTAAATATAGAGAACAAACAGCTGGAGGGGTCGTGGGAGAGGGGATGGACTAAATGAGTAAGGGGCATTAAGGAATCTACTCCTGAAATCATTGTTGCACTATATGCTAACTTGGATGTAAATTAATAAAATTATTAATAAAAACAAAACCATGTTAAGTCAAGGAAGTTGGACACATAGAATATATATCATTCCACTTATATGAACTTTTAGAACAGTAAGTTTGATACAAGGTAATCCAAATCAAACAGTGGTTTTCTCAGTGGGTGAGCCCTAAGGGTATTACCTGGAAAGAACACAAGGGAAATTTCTGGGATTATAAAAATGCTCTGTATCTTGATTAAGGTGGTAGTTATACTGATGCACACATTTGTCAGAGATCATCTAACTATATACTTAACATATGCATTTTATTTTAGGTAAATTATATCTCGTTAAAGAATAGTTTGGGAAAAATAAATCCAATTGTAACCAATGGTCCCAAATACAGTGTAGCTGGTTTCCTTGATTCCCCCCTAATTTGAATTAAATATCCTGGGGACTAGAATTTATTGGCCATTCTGTGGTCTCTAGTTGTCTGGCAACCTGGGATGTTTATGGGTAAATTAAAACTACTAATTTTGTGTGTGCTGAGCCCTTGAGTGAAGGAAGAACTATTACGTTAACTTGGAAGTCACTGAGAGTATGTTGCATGGGATAGGGTGGTAGTGGTGGGTTTGCAGATGTCTCCTATTCAATCTGTCACCAGGGGTTTATTTTCCTGAATCATCATTATATTTCCAATTCCTAGAATGGTGCTTAGCGTATTGCATATTCTCAGAAAAGTCAGTGATGTTAAGAAAATAATAGATCTTATTAGATTTTTGGTCTCAGGGTGTAGATTTATAGGAACTCACCTGGTAAAGAGTAAAAACCACAGAATTTAGAATTAAAGAGATTTAACCCTGGCTCTGATATTTGATTTCTTGGACAAGTTATTACCTTCCTAATCTTCTGACTCTATAAAGGGGGGGGGTAGTTATGTGCTCATCAGATGGCTATGGGACTGTAATAAGACAACGTACATCCTCCTGAGGCACTGAAGAGTGTTAAACTAATCCACTGCTCTAACTAGATGAAGTTCTGATGACCTAGGTCTTCTTGAGCCTGCTAGTGTCCTTCTCCTTTGTAAGCTCTTTCCTAGCTTACTAAAATGCTTTACCCTGGAGCCAAATACCTATTAAATACCTATCAATCTGCCTGTAGAGTCTGAGCACAGATGTCAGAACAAGAGAGTGAGAACTCTGGATCCTAATGGACCTTCTAAATCACAGCCATCACTTTCATTTTTAAAAACCTGCTTGGGAGGTCAAATTGGAATGTTTTCTCTATTTCATCTCTAAAGAAGGGGTTTGGTCTTTTCCCTGGACCTTTGAGGCTTGGTGGCAGCTCCACATGGCCACCCCACGGACTAGAAGAAAAGACTAAGGATATCAGACTTGAGTCATCAAGTATGAGACTTTGTTCCCACACCTCACACTCAGGTGTGGTTGAAAGCTTCTGAGAAAGCAGCCTTTCCTATTTGGACAGAAGTGGAATGAGATGAGGTGGGTCCTAAGACCTCTTTTCCCCTGAACAAGTTAGATGTCCTTACTCAGTACCCATTGTCTCTGTGCTTATCCTAATATTCATTTAATTTGGCTTAACTTATTTGGTTTTGCTGTTGTCTCCTATATGTAGGTCTCCTCCAACAGTGAAAAGTCTCCATGAGCACTTTTGACCGTATCATGTCCATACCTAGAGTTTAACATAGTGTATACTCAGTAAAAAAGATGAAAATTCTCACCTTCCAGAGAACCTTCCTAGATTGACATTATACCTTGTTGCTTATTCTTCTGTACAGCAGGCACAGTTTTCCCAAAGCCCATTGCTGAGTGCTAGGTCTCCATTTCTGTTTCTCTAATTCTGTGTGTTTCTCCTGTCAAACTGAGAGTTCACTGAGGGAGGCATGCATGTATCCATATCAGGGTAGGAGCACCTGACTGTGGATGAAGGTTATTTCTTCTTGTCAGACTGTGAGTCTTATCTTTTTTATTTTATCAAGGTCTCCTAGAAGGGAGGAGTCCTGTCAGAACAGCAGTGTTGAATTCCCTGGGAGGTGATCATCAGCTTGGTGACCATGTTTCCCAATAAACATGGGATCCCTAGGCTTTGTAATCATATCTACATCACAAATGGGAAATACCTAATGGTTCCTCATCCTTCAGACTTGTGCTACTTATCTCCTTATCAAAGTAAGGATACTATTGAGTGTGGGCTTCTCTCTCCACCATGCTGGGAACCACTGGTCTCTTAAACATTACCATTGGCTCATAAACTGGCCCTCATACACAGAGGACAAGAGGAGACCAATGCAAGAGGCAGGCCACTCCAGATGTGTAGGTGGCAGGTTTAAAAAGCAAGGGAACTTACTTATGAGATTTGTGTTAGTGACCCCAAGTACCCACCTGTCAAATCTTAAAAGTTTATAGAGAGGCCTTAACTGGGTTCAGTCATGTATACTGGCCAGATGGGCTCAACAATACCTTACTCTCTCAAGGCTGTGTTCATGGAACAGCTCTCACGGTGGGAATAGCGGGTAGAATGTATATTCCAGGGACAGGCGAAGGTGTGAGGAACCTCCAATTGCCCCAGTCTGGCTCACAGTTTAACTGGTGGCCACATATTCCCAATGGCCCACTCCAACAATTGCCCAAACCTAAAGGAAGAAGACAAGGTTCTAGGGTGGGGTTGGAGATTTAAGACTGAACAATGCCCTGCTTCAGCAGTCGGAGGGCCCCATCCCGGATCTGCTTGGTCTTCATGCCATAGATGATGGGGTTGAGCATGGGTGGTACAACAAGGTAGAGGTCAGCCAAGAGGATATGGATGTGCCGGGGCACATGCTGGCCAAAGCGCTGAGTGTAGAATGAGAAGAGCCCTGGTGTATAGAAGAGAAGGATGACACCCAGGTGGGAGCCACAAGTGCCAAAGGTCTTAGCTCTTGCCTCTTTGGAGGAGAGGCCTAACACAGCCCGGAGGATTAGTGTATAGGAGACAGTGATGCAGATGGAATCTGTGCCCACAACTAGCGTGGCAGCAGTAATGCCATAGATGTTGTTTGGCCGTGTACCCCCACAAGCCAGCTTTACCACAGCCATGTGCTCACAGTAGGAGTGGGCCACCACTCGGCTACAGTAGCTCAGCCTTGCCAATAAGCATGTGAGTGGGGTCATGAGGCCCAAGCCACGAAACACAGCAGCAGCTGCCAGCTTGCCCACAGCCTCTGGGGGCAACAATGACCCATAGTGCAGTGGCCGGCAGATGGCCAAGTAGCGGTCAAAGGCCATTGCTAACAGGATACCAGATTCAACAGCTGAAAAGCCATGGATAAAGAACATCTGAGTAGCACAGGCCCCAAAGTCAATCTCAGTAGCATTTGTCCAAAAAAGTGCAAGGAGTTTGGGCACAGTAGAAGTGCAGAGCACCAGGTCAATGATGGACAGCATGCATAGGAACAGGTACATGGGCTGGTGCAGTGCAGGCTCTGATCGCACCACCAGCAGCACTGCCATGTTGCCAAGCACTGCCAGGGCATACATGGAGCAGAAGGGAAATGCAATCCAAAAGTGGGATGCCTCCAGGCCAGGAATTCCCATGAGCAGAAAAGAGTTTGGGTTCTGATGGCTGTGGTTTGTGAAATGCATGGTCAGGTCCAGGTAGGATAGGTAGAGAAGACCTTACTGCCCTGCTCTGAACCCTAGGAAGCTCGGACAGATGAAGCCATTGGGATTCATTCTTATTCTGTGGCTGAAACTGAAAGGATAGCAGAAAAAATTTGAGTTAGATCTCATAAAAAACATCCAGGATAAGAAGGTTGTATAGCATTGGGAAGTGATGCATGGCAGGAGGTGAATTTATCATTACCAGGGATCAGAGGAGCCTTTCCACTTAAGTCTGATTCAACAATGTCTAGGCTAGGCTGTAGGGTGAGTGACATGGTTGTAGAACTCACTCTTGTTACTTATCCTCACCATGGAGAATCTTCTATGCCTGTGAACCCAATTCTGCCTTGTACTCTTATTTTCTTCTGATCTGCCTATGTGACAATAAAATAATATAAAAATCAAAGGTCAGGCACATTTGATTTGTGGTTACTTTTCAAGATGGGAAGATCAAGACTGAGAGATAAGAGAAAGCAGAGTGGGGGGGGGGTGTTGTTGGATGGGTTTTTTCAAGCCACTGAGCCCATGGTTATTCACAGATGAGGCTCAGAACAACAAACACACGGTGAAAGGCTGAGTCTCATGTAGTCTGCTAAAGCCGTAACATTGCCTGGCTTATGTTAATACTAGAATCCTGTGCTTGTCGTAGGTTTCTGTGTGAAACAGGTGAGATCATGCAGAATTGGTCAGTGGTAGATGTCAAGTTAATTTGGCTATAATAGGTGATCTGATAAAGTTACTGAGGAATGAAAACACAGTCTTATAAAAAATCAAAGGTACATGAAGAGGGTATGAGAAGTAAATTTTAATCACTGGGAACACAATTGTTAACTGTAAGCAAATACGGAGACCAGCTTGGTCAGATTATGGCATGGAGCTTCTACACATGTCCACCCCATCTCTTTGCCTATTACCCACACTTTCTATATTCCCTGATCTTCCCTTACCTAAAAGTACCTTCTCACTATTCTCTGATCCACTAGCCAGCCAGTAATTGAGAGTTTGAGAAAGAATTTGATTAAAAAGTCAGGAAGGGGATAGTAGAGGGAGGGAAGAGGATGAAAAGGAAAGTTGAGAACAAGACACAGGAATAAACACAGGAGATATTCGGGAGGGAACAGTACCTTTCTCACACTGGTTTCTAATATGATGGGATGTGACTGTGTTCTGGCTGCTAGTGGGAACAGAGAGGGTGGAACTGCTTGAGCCCTCTGGAGACAAGTCCATCTATATCCCTAACCTTAAGCTGCAGTACTCCTTGCAATCCCTTCCATCAGCTATCCATACCCAGGAAGAAAGAGGCAAGAAGGCAAAGGATAAGGTCTTCTCATGTGGTCTGGGGGAAGGAACCCTGGACCAGGATGCCATCTCAGTGCCCAATGTGGCTGTTACTGTGATATGGAGACAAACATCTTGTCCCTTTATGTCTTATCATCCCTTCTTCCATGCATTTAAAATTTTCCTTCTGTGCTATTTCCCTTCCTGAGTTTCTACCAGAGAGCTTAGGACCCAGAATACTCAGATGGTATTTCAGTTTTGGTGGTAGATGAAGGGTCAGGGACAGAGAGAAATCTGGGTGGGGGGTGGGGAGTCCTTGTAAAATGGTATATGTAAAGCTGTTCCATTCTGAGCACACCATGTATTTAGTGCAGCATGTGACTCTGTCTGTATATGTTGCTGTATAAAATGCATGAACAAGGCTGTACTCAGACATGGTACGTACATTGAGATAAGACATTGTTTTTAGAGTGTCCATACTTCAATGCCCTTTCTTTGGTGTGGAGAAAATTGAGAGCTGAATAATCTAGACATAAATGTCAAAGACTCGCTTTCTTCACTTTTCCACCCCACCTTTTCTTCCAGTCTTTTAATAATTGAATCAAGTTTCCTCAGCCTCTGAGCTGCCTCTCAAAGAATGTTTACTCTATCCTTGTAGTTACACAGCACAATGACTGCATGCCCCCCTTGCCTCGGCCCCATTTGCACAGATAGGGAAAATGAAGTTGGAAAAACATGTGGAGCACAGTATGCCAAGATTCTAAGAGAGATCAAGGTGAAGGCCTTGGGGTCATCAGTTCCTGTCCTTCTCACTAATATTTGAGTTAGAGCTCATGAAAAATGTCCAGGAACAAAGCTGTCTCATGAAGAAAGGAACACACTATTCATCACTGAAAGTGTTTATGAGCATCTGGAAGCCACCTGCCCAGGATTCAACTTTTGTTAGTGGAAGAGTAAGAGCAGCCCTTTTCAAATCTCAGCTCTGCTAACTCACCAGCTATGTGATCACAGTCAAGTCACCTAACCTCTTGTCAACCTGCTTCAGATTCTGTGACCTGGAGAGTTCATTCCTACTTCAGAGGCTACTGTGAGGAATCCTTATGGGAGACATTCATCTGAAGAGCACTACATGGCATATAGCAATGGTAAAGAAGTGTGATTCATTTGTAAGTCCTTTTTATCTGAAGTGGAGACTACCTCAGTGAGAAAATTATCTTCGTGTTCTCCAGGTCTTTGGCCTGTTTGTAGTGTGCTTACTGTAGGGTGACATACAGAGATAGACTTACCAGGCCTGGGACAGGGAGTGGTAGTAAAGTCTCAGGTCCTGCAGGGATTAGAGAGTGTGGAGCAAAAAGGCTGGAATATTTATCCTGTTATTAAGGCCCTAACTGAGATTAAAAATTCCCTGGGGATAAAGGCACTAAAAACACCTCTGGGATGCTGGAAAGAGGCAGAAAATTGAAGCTAGGATGTTTGGGTCTTTTCTTACCCTACCCAACCAAAAGAGTAGGATAATGGAGAAAATTTACACTGAGAGTTCAGAGTAGATAGGAAGGGAGTAGGCATACAGAACCCTGAACACAAATAATCCTAAAGGCTTTCTGGCATAGGAATTCTGTTTAGAAAATTTGCTGATTTTGCTTTTTCTCTTGGCCCCTTCCACATGTCCCAAATATTTGCTTCTCAATGCTTTTTAGCTTCTCTGAATGTTAGTTTTTCATCTGTAAAAGGGGTAGGCAATGAATGAGATGGTATATGGAAGGCATTTATCATTTTGCCTGGTCTATGCCAAGCACCTGGTAAAAATTTTAATTTTATTATTTTATCTAATTCAATGATCATTGACCGAGCATCTACCATATGCAAAGAACTATGCTAGATGTTAGAGCAGAGAGTTGAAGGATCACACCCTTGTTCACAGTCCAGTTTGGGATCGGCAGACATAAAAGATTATAGTTCAACAAGAGATATATAGATATAAAAAAGACACAAGTTCATTTAGCAGAAAGGGGGTTAGTGCTGTACAACTTAGTCAAAGATTCAGAAATAGAAAGTGGACTTAGAGGAAGGTGCACATGAAGGAGAGAAAAAAAAGCATGTGTAAAAATATGGCAGACAAGAGATAATGGGCATTTTCTGGCAGTCAGTGCAGCCTAGTTCAAAGTTTAGTTAAAAAAATTTTTAGGGGTGCCTAGGTGGCTTAGTTGGTAAAATGGCCAATTCTTGATTTCAGCTCAGGTCATGATCTCACTATCATGCCTTATGTTGGGCTCTGCACTGACAGCATGGACCCTGCTTGGAATTCTCTTTCCCCCTCTCTCTACCCCTCTCCCCTGCTCACACATGCTCACTCTCAAGATGAGTAAACTTAAAAAAAGTACATTTGATTATAGTTGACACACAATGTTACATTAGTTTCAGGTGTACAGTGATTCAACTCTATATGTTATGCTATGCTCACAAGTGTAGCTATCATCTGTCACCATGCAACACTATTACAATATCATTGACTATATATCCTATGCTCTACTTTATTCCTGTGTCTTACTCATTTTATAGTGGGAAGCCTGAATCTCCCACTCCCCTGCACCCATTTTGCCCATCCCAACAGAGCAGAGAGCCTAGAAATAAACTCATGTTTATATGGTCAATTAATCCATAAAGAAGACTATATGGAATGGGGAAAAGACAGTCTCTTCAATAAATTGTGTTGGAAAAACTCGACAGCTACATGCAAAAGAATGAAATTAGATCACTTTCTAACACCAGATCAAAAAAATCAAAATGGACTAAACATTTAAAGTGACACCTGAAACTATAAAAATCCCAGAAGAGAACACAGGCAGAAATTACTTCTTATTCTTTAAGTCAATAGAAATTCCTACTGGTCATAGATATATTTTTATAGGTGTGTCTCCTAAGCAAGGGAAACAAAAGAAAAATAAAATATTGAGACTACATCAAAATAAAAATCTTTTGTACAGCAAAAGAAATCATCATCAAAACAAAAAGGCAACCTACTGAATAGAAAATAAGTGGTTAGTATTCAAAATATACAAAGAACTTATATGACACACAAAAAATTGAATTAAAAATGGGCAGAAGACCTGAGTAGGCATTTTTTTTAAAGAAATACAGATGGTCAGACACATGGAAAGATGCTCACAATCACTCATCAGAGTAATGCAAATCAGAGATACTCTGAGCCATAGTAAGTGTCCTTTCTCTCCTCTCATCCATACACCATCTTATCAAATGCCGTTTGTGTGATATGGTCACTTTAAATCTTGTTGGTATGACCTTAGTCAAGTAACAGCTCTTAGCCTCTTGTTCCCCATCTGTAAAAATGGGGAGAGCTATCATATTACACGGAAGGTGCTTAATACAGTTTATGTGACATGGTAACAACAATCTGTTGAGGCTTTGCTATCATTAAATTATCATCTTTCAGTCATCTTCCTACTCAATAGGCTTTGTGAAGGCAGAGGCCAGGGTGAATTAAGCTCTTTGATAGTACTTAAAAGAAGATCATAATGGCGTTAGGTATAGGGAGAATGTTGTTTTATGAGCAGATAGTATTCTAGTTAAATGTAGGCTAGGCAGACAGACATGAAGCTTGATTTCAGGCAATAAGGCAACAAACCTATTGAGGACTCAATATTTATCTGACAGGGTCTTAGAGATACAAAAAATTGAAAAGATACCTGCAAATGCAAATCAAAACTATAAAAGATATCACCTCAAGCCTGTCAGAATGGCTAAAAATCCACATACAAGGAACAACAGGTGTTGGTGAGGATATGGAGAAAAAAGAACTCTCTTGTTCCATTGGAAGGAATGCAAACTAATGCAGCCACAGTGGAAAACAGTATGGAGGTTTCTCAAAAAGTTAAAGATAGAACTACCTTATGATCCAGCAATTGCACTACTGGGTATTTACCTATAGAAGAACACTAATTCAAGGGGGTACACGCACTCTATTTATACCATCATTACAATATATATGGAAGCAGCCCAAGTGTCTGATTAATGGATAAAGATGTGAGATTATATATATATATGTGGCAAGATTTCATTTTTATGGCTGAACATTTTAGTGTGGAGATTATATATATATATTATATTATATATATGTTATATGCTGTTTGTGTGATAGGGTCACTTTAAATCTTGTTGGTGTGACCTTAGTCAAGTTACAGCTCTTGGCCTCTTGTTCCCCATCTGTAAAAATGGGGATATATATATCATCACACACACACACACACACACACACACACACACACACATGTTATTCAGCCATAAAAAATGAATTCTTGCCATTTGCAACAATATGGAAGGAGCTAGATAGTATAATGCTAAGCAAAATAAGTCAGAGAAAGACAAATACCATATTATTTCACTCATATGTGGTATTCAAGAAATAAAATGAGCAAAGGGAAAAAAATGAGAAAGACAAACTAAGAAACAGACTCTTAACTACAGAGAACTGATGGTTACCAGAGGGGAGGTGGGTGGAATGATGGGTGAAGTAGATGATGGAGTTTAAGGAGTACATTTATCATGATGACCACTGGGTGATGCATAGAATTGTTGAATAATTATATTGTACACCTGAAATATAATACTGTATATTAACTGTAATTAAAGTAAAAACTTTTTAAAAAGGGGTAAAAAAATAAAATAACTGGAAAAAAGAAAGTGATAAACCTGGGAAAATTTATGGTGATAGAACATAGGATGGTTAGGAGGGTTATATGAAGTAAATATGTGAAATTCTTAAATATTTTCTTGTAAATACAAGTGTTTACTCCAAAAAAAATGTGAAAAGAAGGTGGTTCCCAGGAAGCAAGCTATCTTATTTTTGAATTCTATACCAAAGAAGAGAAACAACAGGTGTTTACCACAGTGTTTTATATAAAATTTGATTTGAGAGATTCTAGTATTTTAAGAAGTATGATAATACTGATCTAAGATAATTCTATTACATGACTTGTCCTTTAATCCTATTTTAAGTTTTAATTATATGAATGATTTACAAATACATTCCTTTATAGGAAACAAACACAGAGAGAGAGAGACAGAGAGAGACAGAGAGAGACAGAGAGAGACAGAGAGAGACAGAGAGAGACAGAGAGAGACAGAGAGACAGAGAGAGACAGAGAGACAGAGAGACAGAGAGACAGAGAGACAGAGAGACAGAGAGACAGAGAGACAGAGAGACAGAAAAGATTCCTGTTTTAAGGAGCTTTAAATGCAGATGGTGAAGATGGTGAAGGGAAGAGCTAGTGGGAGATGGCATGGCCCAGGTGATAGAAAGGAAGGTGCAGACTTTGTTCTCTGAGCATAGATTCCCTGGGTAGCTCACAGGATATTCATACTTCAAGAATTCAGTTTCAGGGATTCTAAGGTTTGGCCATTCCCCCATTTAGTTCTTCCAGAGACACATCTGATTCTAATAGAGGGAATAAGTGGCAATAGCAGATAAATGAGAGGACTCTTAAATTTTCTGCCAGCACCACAGTGCTCAGAGCCAAGCCAAGGATCTCCATTTTTTTTTTTTTTTTACTTTTTGAAACTTTTTATTTTGAGGTAACTTTATGTTCATGTGTAGTCATAGGAAATAATACAGAGAGATCCATATATCCTTCCCCCGTTTCCCCCAATGGTGACATCTTGCATAACTGTAATATAATATCATAACCAGAAAATTGACATTGATCATTAGCCTTATTTAGATTCATCAGTCTTAAAAGGATTCATTTGTTTGTATGTGTATGTGTTTATATTTAGTTTTATTCACTTATTACATGTGTAGATTTGTGTGACCACCATCACACTCAAGATACAAGATAATTCCATCATAAGAATCCCTAGTGCTAGCTATTAAATTTTAATGGAGAATGTACTCAAAAGATTTATTCACCAATTTGAGTAACTTCTCTGAGGCTATGTTGTATTTAATATAGTTTTGAAAGACACTAAATTACTAAAAGACAGAAGAAGTTAACCACATTAATTCCAAGGAGTTCTCTGGGAATACAAACACTGAAATACCATTACTGCTTTAGAAAGGAGAAATTGGGGGCACCTGAGTGGGCTCAGTCCATTGAGCCTCTGACTCTTGATTCTGGCCCAGGTCATGATCCCAGGGTTGTGGAATGGAGCCCTGCGTCAGGCTCTGTGGTACTGCGTGGAGCCTGCTTGAGACTTTTTTTTTTTCTCCTCTCTCATTCTCTCCCTCTACCTCCTCCTCCCCACTCGCTCCCTTTCTCTCTTAAAAAAAAAAACCCAAAGAAACAAAACAAACAAACAAACAAACAAAAACAAGGAGAAATTGCTGAGTGGAAAAAGATCTTAATGGTATCTGGAGCAAAAATAAGGCGGGGCTTTAAAGACACAGGTTATTAGGTCTTTTACACAGGTTTAACAAAAGAAGTTAAAAATCACAGCCTGATTCTTTTGTTTAAAACAGAAAAGCAAAGTCAACAAGAAAAAAAAATCATTACTGGTCTGCACTCTGTGAACAGAGCTTTCTCCCCCTGGGAAAACAAAAAATTATTTGCTCCTGTATGAAATTTAGGACCACATACCAAAATGGCTAGCTTGGCAGAGGCTGCTGCTTAGCTTAGAGCTCAATTGTACAATTCACTTGAAGCTCAGTGTGAACTTTCCTCATAGACAATAGACATTTGTGTTCACACATTTGAAAATGAACTTACACAAACATGTGCAATTTATACAGTTTCTTAAAAGCATAAAACACTGACAGTTTTAAACTAATGGGTTTGGGGCTACACTCAAAATAAAGCTTTGTGTTCTTTGTTGCTACCCTTTATCTCTAGGGTAATGAAGACCGTCTATTAAGTGAAATTGTTAATAGCCGAAAATTATGAGAGGTCAATCATAAAAGCTGCATGCGGGATATTTTTCCTTCTTTTATCCTTTTGGAATTAAAGATATTCCTCTTGTTTGGAGGAGAATGATGGTTTAGTTATAATTAAAATTCTGTTCTTTTTACTCTTTGGTGGAAAAGACTGACATACTACTAATTAAGCTACTTTTAGACTTATCTCCTTATTGAAGGGATCTCCATTATCTTGATGGAGCTCATGGATAGGCATGGTTATTCACTGTTAACTTGGGATAGCATTGGGTGGATCTTTATTCAACTAATGAGATTTATTCTACAGAATATTATAAAGCTTCTATTATGTGTCAACATTTCTCTAAGTACTAGGAATGTAGTGGTGAACGAAGAAGACAAAGTCCTTGTTCTGATAGAAATTCTAAGCTAGTAAGGGAGACTTTCATTAAAACGGTCAACATGTAAAAATTGGCATTGAAAAGTGCTAATTAAAATAAAACAGGAAGATAGAAAGTGACAAGGAGCATAGTTTTAGAGTAGTCATGGTAGAATTTTCTGAAGTGACATTTGAGTAGGGATCTTGAGAACATCAGTGAGCAAGGCATGAAGCTGTAAGAAGGACAGTGCTCCAGGAAGAACAGCAGATGGACACACTTTGAGGTCTGAAATGTGGTGAATTTGAGGGATAACACCAGGCCCCTTGGTTGAGTGGAGTGACTAAGAAGAAAGAAGATGCATTTGAGAGGTAGCCAAGGTCCAGGTAATAAAAGGACTTGTAAGCCATGGTGAAAACTGGAATTTGTGTAAAGTGTGGTAGAAATCTATTTGAAGATTTAGAACAGGATTCTGTTATGCTGTGACTTACGTTTTAATTTTTTTTTTCCAACGTTTATTTATTTTTGGGACAGAGAGAGACAGAGCATGAAAGGGGGAGGGGCAGAGAGAGAGGGAGGCACAGAATCAGAAACAGGCTCCAGGCTCTGAGCCATCAGCCCAGAGCCCGATGCGGGGCTCAAACTCACGGACCGCGAGATCGTGACCTGGCTGAAGTCGGACGCTTAACCGACTGCACCACCCAGGCGCCCCTGTGACTTACGTTTTAAAAGGTCTACACTGGGGTGGCTATGTGACTCAGTCAGTTGAACATCTGACTCTTGATTTCGGCTCAGTTCATAATCCCAGGGTCGTGGGATCGAGCCCTGTGTTGGGCTCCACGCTGAGCATGGAGCCTGCTTAAGATTCTTTGTCTCCCTCCCTCTGCTCCTCTCCCCGACTCGTGCTCTCTAAAATAAAAAAAAAATAAAAATAAAAGGTCTATATTGGATTCTACATAAGGGAAATAAGGATGAAAGAGGAAAACTAGTTCAAAAATTATTGTTATAGCCAAAGAATGAAATGATGGTGATTTAACCAGGGTAGAAGCAGCAGAGTCAATGAAATGTGATTACACTTGGGACATGCTTTGAAGATGCAGCAAATAGAATTTGTTGATTGACTCACTGAATGCAGGGTTATGAGGATATGATGGGCTTTAGGTTGGAGACTTCTAGCCTTCCAATTGGATGGATGGATGGATGGAAGGGCTTCAGTACAATGGGAAACACTGAGATTAAAGTACGTTTAAAGAGTAGAGGTAGAAAGGAATCAGAATTCTGTTTTAAATATGTAAGCTTGGAAATATATGTTAGACCTTCAAGAATAGCTGTCAGGTAATCACGTTATATTTACCAAATTTGAAGTCCAGGGGAACTATCTGAATTAGAGATGTACATTTGGGAGGCATGAAAGAACAGTTAGAGGCATGAGAAATGATAAAAATCACCTAAGGAATGAGTAGAGAGAAGAGACCTCAACATCAGAAGCTGGCAAAAGAGGAACTAGACAGTAAAAGATACTCAGAAAGTGACACAATGAAGTAGGAAGAAAACCTTCAGAGTGTTTAGGAAATCAGGAAGTAGAGAGTGCACATCTCTGCCAAATGCTACCAGAGTGTTGAATAACATAGGGTTTAAGAATTGATTACTGATAGTTAACAATACTGTATCATATACTTGAAATTTGCTAAGATAGTAGATCTTAAGTGTTTTTACCATAAAAATGATAACAATGTTACTAGATTGTGAGGATTTTACGGTGTAGATGTATATCAAAACATCAAATTGTGACACCCTAAACATACAATTTTTGTCAAAGATACCTCAATAAAGATGGAAAATTGATTATTGGTGTTTTCAATAAATGATGCTGGAAATTCTAGACACCTATATGCAAAAGAATAAAGTTGAACTCTCACCTTATATCTTATTCAAAAATTAACTCAAGTGGATCAAAAACCTAAACAGAAGCTGTAAAATTATAAACTTCTAGAAGAAAACATGGGTAAAAAGCTTCATGACATTGGATTTGGCAATGAATAGGACACCTAAAATACAGGTAAGAAAAATAAATTGAACTTCATGAAAATGAAAATTTTTTGTTCAAAGGACACTACCAAGAGAGTGAAAAGAGAGCCTATAGAGTGGGAGAAAGTATTTGCAAGTCATATATGATAAGTGATTAATATCTAGAATATATAAAGAATTCCTACAATGCAACAAAAAAAAAATGCAATTCAAAATGGGCAAAGGACTTGGATAGACACTTCTACAAAAAAGATATACAAATGGTCAATTAGCCATTTAGCTAATTATACAAATGGCCAATTAGCAGGGCACCTGGGTAGTTCAGTCAGTGAAGCGTCCAACTTTGGCTCAGGTCGCGATCTCACGGCTGGTGGGTTTGAGCCCCACATCAGGCTCTGTGCTGACAGCTTAGAGCCTGGACCCTGCTTTGGATTCTGCATCTCCTTCTCTTTCTCTGCCCCTTCCCCGCTCACACTCCGTCTCTTAAAAATAAACAAACATTAAAAAAACAAAAACAAATGGCCAATTAGCTCAAGAAAAGATGCTCAACATCACTAATCATTAGGGAAAAGCAAACAAAAACACCAAGAGCTACTATTTCATATCCATTATGATGGCTATTATAAAAAAAACCCAGACAATACTAAGTGTTAATGAGGTGTTTAAATAGGAAGTTTGTACCTTTTTGTTGGGAATGCAAAATGGTACAGCTGGTGTGGAAAATGGCATGGCAATTTCTCAAAAAATTAAACATAAAATTATGATCATTCCCAAATTCAACCTGGGCATATCCTTCCCTGACTGCTCCCAGTATCAGCTTGTGAACCTCAAGTCAGGTTCACCAACTCTACATAGTCCATCTCCTCAGCCTAACTCAGACTTCAATATAAGCCCTGTTGGAGAAGGCTCACCTCAACCCAATGTGTTCTGGAGATTCTAGGTGGAGGGGTGAGTGCTTGTTCATGAAGGATAAGGCTTAGGACATCTAATACAAAATCTGGATGTTTCTGTGGGATGAGAGGGGAAGCCAGAAGTATACAGTGTCAGTAGGAACTGTTGGGATGTTTCATGGAGAATTCAGGTTAAATGACAGAGGAGTCCCTGTGAAAATCAACTTCCCCTCTCAGGACTATGGCAAAAAGCAGATGCTGAGACTAGTCATGGGAGGAAAAATATCCCTTTTGGTATTGTTATTAATGGTTGATAGTTATTGAATAATAACATGGATTATTACAGCTCAGTGATCTCATTGGATCCTTCCCAAATGGTGAGAGATGGGCAGGGTTAGGATTATTGTCCCCATAGAATAGTAAGGAAACAATCCAAGAAACAGAGAGGTTAAGTGCCTCATCAAAGTCACAAACTGGGATTTAAACCTAATCTCCCATTCATAACCTCAACTCACAGCTCTGTCCACAAAATGAAACAAAACATCAAGACTCCAAACCAAATAAACAGATAACGTTGACCTAGTTATAACTGAACCCCACCTTTCTAAATCACAATCCAAAGCACACAGCAGGCATCTATTTGCATATTCTGAGGAGGCTTTATTTCTCAGCAGGCACTGCAGGGAAGGAAGGCACTGCAGGGAAGAGAGGGTGGAGAGAGGCACAATAATTGTCAAAACCAGACTACACTCTGCCTCAAGGGAGGCACTGAATGCCAGAGAATGGTGAGGGAGTAGGATCTGTAGGAAGCCAGGGACAGGAATCCCAGAAGACTGGAAACTGGGACAGAGGTCTCTAAAGTCACCTCCAGAGAAGACACCAGGCCCATCATGGGTCGTTTTCAGGATGTTCCTCAGGGATCAGACCTGCTCTTTCTTTTTCTTTTGGGACAAGAGTAGCTTATTATGAGAATATAGCCAGACCTCTCCTTTCCAACGGTCTTTTCCAGCCTTCTCTCACAAGGAAAACTGCATCAGTTTTTTTAAAAATATGAAATTTATTGTCAAATTGGCATCAGCTTTTCCTGAAGCCTACAGAAAATGAATTGAGCCTCATGCTGAGGGGTGAGAGCACATAGGGCCCATGGTGGTAGGAAAGACCAAGCATATAAGGGAGGTGGCACAAGTGGGATGAGGGGCAAGCAGACCAGGGAGACAAGCTTCTGCTGAGTCATCTGGCTACTAGAGGGCTGGAACAGGGTACCTGGGGGTCATAGGTCAAGGAAAGAGGCCATGTGAGCTGGGCTAGCAGAGAAAACTAGAATAACCAGGATAATAGCAGAAATCAGACTGAAAATAGTAATGAGTAGAGGGAATACCCAAAGGCTGAGTCGAGAACCTCTAGAAGGAGTTGTTTAATGTTTGAAGGGAATAGGCTAGGGGTGTGTGTGTGTGTGTGTGCGTGTGTGTGTGTAGGTGGGGAGCCATGGAGTTCATAGGGCAGAGCTCATTTCTCAATGCCTCTCATGCTCAAACAGTTTATCCTTATCTCAGGAATTGTCTGACCTCCTGATTCTTGTCTTCTAGCCTTCTCATCCAATGTTTGTCTATCTAACAGAGGACCTGCTTTCTATTCTCATCAAGACTTTATCTTCTATAAGCTTCAGATCCTCTTTTGCCAGCGTTAGAAGAAATCTTTTTCTGCCTCCAAGGCCTGTGCTCCTGTATTGTGTATTACTGACCACCTCAAGAAAGTCTTAACTAACCAACCCAGACCAGGTTAGTTAATCTCTCATTAGTGCTACCTTCTTTCCTCCTACTTCATATTCTGGCCTCAACACAGTCCTGGCTGCTGTAATAGTCCTGGGACAAAAGGAAAAATCTGAAATAAGGATATCGAAGGGACAGGCCAGTTATACTTATTAAAGGTTTTAGCAATGGGGTGCCTGGGTGGTTCAATCAGTTAGGCATCTGACTCTTGGTTTCTCTCAGGTCATGATCTCGAGGTTTGTGAGATTGAGCTCTGCATTGGGCTCTGTGCTGACAGTGTGGAGCCTGCCTGGGATTCTCTTTCCCCCTCTCCCCATCTCATGCACACTTTTTCTCAAAATGAATAAACATTTAAAAAAAAAAAAAAAAGAAAGGTTTTAGCAACAACTAGCTATATCTTTGCAGCATGGTCCTGTAAATGGAATCTTGGCACAGGAGTCAGAAGTTATGAAATTTAGTCCTAGCTCTGCTACTGACTTCCTCCGTGATCACCTGGGGACTCAGATTCTCAATTCTACACTTGAAAGTCCTCTCAGGTTAAAGGTGTAGTCTACCAAATAGTTTATAGCACTGACTGAATACTCTAGGTATGGAGCCACACACACTTTTGGGGGAGACAAAGAAATAAGTGAAACAGGCTTCCTTTTGTTATTTGCTGATGTCTTGACTATGAAAACAGGAAGCATAGGACAATGACATGTACAGACTGGACCAAACACTCATGCCAAGCAGGTTAAGGGTGCTGGGGCAGAAGGAGACTGGATAAGCAGAGTAGGATTGTGAACAGAATTAGAGGTATATTTCAGTTAAACCTGGAAAGAGGGAAGGTTGATGGATTATTAGGCATTTTAAACAGAATACGCTATCTGTGAGGTTGAGGTGTGTGGGAAAATAAACTGGAAGACCAGAGACAGGTGGCAAGAACACACAGGAAGAGAGACAGGGGCGCTCAGGGAAGGGAGAAACCTATTTGAAATTGGAGAAGTACATTAACTTAGGGCACAGGTGACAACATGCATAGGAGGATATCCAACTATTCAAGAAATATTTAGCAAGTCCCTCTATAGGTTCCATAAATACAGTGGCAATAAATCTAAAAAAGCACAGCCCTGTTTTGTCATGGGGCTTCCACACTGCCCATTCCAATGCTATCTTAGAGAAAATGCAGATACACATTAGATTTGGAGAAGTTTCTAATAAGAGGATTTTTGATGATCTAGTTAACCAAAATTGATGGAAGATTTCATAGAATTTCCATCTGTAGACGTGCTTAAAATCAGGGGCTACTTAGTAAGCTTCAATTTGGATTAGATGGTAGTATATTATCCACCAAAGGAGTGGAGAAAGTTTCTTTAGGGAGTCATTCATATACTTATTTAAAAAGCACTTATTTAGGGGTATCTGGGTGGCTCAGTTGATTAAGAACCTGACTCTTGGTTTTGGCTCATGTCATGGTCTCATGGTTCAGGGGATTTAGACCTGCATCAGACTCCACACTGAAAGTGTGGAGTCTGCTTGGGATTCTCTCTCCCCCTCTCTCCCCGCCTCCCCTGCTTGTGTGTGCATGTGCTGTCTCTCAAAATAAGTAAAATTTTTAAAAGCAAAGCACTTATTGAGCATCAATGTTCAGTAGAGTGTGAATATAGAAATAAGTCAGAGCTCTTGTATTAAAAGTACTCAGTCTGGTGAGTGGATAGTGCATGTGTACTGGCAACACAGATTATGCTCTCCTTGTGTTATTTAATGCATTAATGAGCCCTCATTGAAAACACTGAGAAAATCTGCCTGGAGGAATCTGAGAAGACTTCACCAAGAAGGTGGCAGGATCTTGGCCAGGTATAAAAATGGGCAGAGGAAACATTCCAGATACATTGTATGAGCCACAAGCGTAACTTTCAGGAAGTGACAGATAACCCACTGTAGCTGAATCTAGGATGAATGTTTAGGGGAATGGTAAGAAGAGAGGCTAATAATTTAGGCAGGAACAAGTTTGTAAGTGTATTAAGTAGGTTGTAAGTCTTTTTTTGTTTTTGTAGCAATGAGGTCACATAAGTGGTTTTCAGTAGGGATAGAACATGTGGTCTGTTGCGTTGTAGTGGTAGATTGAGTAGGGGTGGAAAACTAAAGAGGAGGTTTTTTATTCAAATATAATTAACAGTGTTATATTAGTTTCAGGTGTTACAATATAATGTTTCAACAATTCTGTGTATTACTCAGTGCTCATCGTGATTAAGTGTATTCTTTAATCCCCACCACCTATTTCTCCCATCCTCCCACCCACCTCCCTTCTGGCAACCACCAGTTTGTTCTCTGCATTTAAGAGTCTTTTTTTTCTTCATTTTATTTCTTAAGTTCCACATAGGAGTGAAATCATATGGCATTTGTTTTTCTCTGACTTATTTCACTTAGCATTATACTTTCTAGGTCCATCCATGTTGTTGCAAATAGCAAGATCTAATTCTTTAAGGTTGAGAAACATTCCATATTGTGTGTGTAT
Organism: Acinonyx jubatus; assembly: GCF_027475565.1. Classification (NCBI taxonomy): domain Eukaryota; kingdom Metazoa; phylum Chordata; class Mammalia; order Carnivora; family Felidae; genus Acinonyx; species Acinonyx jubatus. The sequence goes on along the minus strand of NC_069390.1, from coordinate 53,772,111 downwards.
ATACATACCACATCTTATCCATTCATAATGGGTGGACACTTGGTTTGTGTCCATGTTGTGGTTATTATAAACAATACTGTAATAAGATAGGGGTGAATATTTTTTAATGTTTATTTTTGAGGGAGGGGGGGGAGAGAGAGAGAGAGAGAGAGAGAGAGAGAGAGAGAGAGAGAGAGAGAGAGAACAAACTTGAGTAGGGAAGGGGCAGAGAGAGAAGGAGACACAGAATCCAAAGCAGGCTCCAGGCTCTGACCTGTCAGCACAGAGCCCAACGTGGGGCTCAAGCCCAGGAACTGTGAGATCATGGTCTGAGCTGAAGTCAGACACTTAACTGACTGAGCCACCCAGGTGCCCTGGGGTGTCTATCTTTTTGAACTAGTATCTTCATTTTCTTTGGGTGAATACCCAGTAGTGGAATTACTGGGTCATATGGTAATTCTATTTTTAATTTTTTGAGGAACTTCCATACAGTTTTTGACAGTGGCTGTACCAATTTGCATTCCCAGCAATAGTGCACAAGGGTTTCTTTATCTCCACATCTTTGCCAACACCTGTTCTTTTTTTATTTTAGCTACTCTGACAGGTATAAAGTAAGATCCCATTGTGGTTTTTATTTGCATTTTTCCAGTGATAAGTGATGTTGAGCGTTTTTTCATGTGTCTGTTGGCCATCTGTATTTCCTCTTAGGAACAATGTTTATTCAGGTCCTCTGTCCATTTTTTAATCCAATTTTTTTTGGTGTTGAATAAGTTCTTTATAGATATTAATCCCTTATTGGATATGTTATTTGCAAATATATTCTCCCATTCAGTAGGCTGCCCTTTTGTTTGGTTGATAGTTTCCTTCATTGTACAAAAGCCTTTTATTTTGGTATAGTCCCAATAGCTTAATTTTGCTCTTGTATTCCTTGCCAGAGGAGACAAGGTGTCACAAGATGTTTCTATGGCTGATGTCAAACAAATTATTGCTTGTGTTTTCTTCTAGGAATGTTATGTTTTCAGGTCTCATATTTAGGTTTTTAAATCCTTTTTGAATTTATTTTTATATATGGTGAAACAAGTAGTCTAGTTTTCCCAATACTGTTTGTTGAAGAGACTTTTACCCCATTGCATATTCTTGCCTCCTTTGTCATAAATTAATTGACCATAAATTGTGGGTTTATATTTGGAGTCTCTATTCTGTTCCATTGATCTATGTGTCTATTTTTGTGCCAGTACGTAATGTTTTGATTACTGAAGCTTTGTAGTGTATCTTGAAATCTAGGATAGTGATACCTCCACAGCCTTGTTCTTTTTCAAGACTCCTTTGGCTACTTGGGGTCATTTGTGGTTCCATACACATTTTAGGATTGTTTATTCTAGTTCTGTGTAAAATGATGTGGGTATTTGATAGAGATTTCATTGAATCTGTAGATTACTTTGGATAGTATGGACATTTTAACAATGTTAGTTCTTCCATCCATGAGCATGGTATATCTTCCTTTTTGTGTCATCTTCAATTTATTTAAATGGGAGGTCTTTGTAATGACACAGGCAAGAGATGGAATTTGGGAAGACAAGAACTATGGAAAGGAGAAAAGCAGCATGGGAGACAATTTAGGGGCAGGATCAAGGGGTATCATTGACTGAGAAAGAACACCAGAAGCTTTGGCATCTGGTAGAAGGCTTTATGACTTGAGCATAATGAAGGTGGAAGGGGATAAAGCTGAATAGTGAGTAGAGACCAGGCTATACAGGGACTGGTAAGCCAGAGTTAAGCATGTGGATTTCATTCTCAGTGCAATGGTAATTCCATGAAGGTCTTGAGGCAAGGCCTGGAATAGTATAATTTGCATTTTTAAATGGATTCTTTGGCTACAGTATAGAAAGTGGAGCCTAGAGAGCCCAAGATTCAGACCACAGAGACCAGTTATGAGCCTTTTGTGGTCTAGATGAAAGATGGTGAATCAAATAAGAACGTTGTTAGGGAAAAGGAAAAGAGTAGGGAGTAAAATCCATTTTGCAGATTGATAGGATTTGCTAATGAACTGGATACTATGGAAGAGGGAAGGGATTAAATCAAGGATTATCCCTGGATTTCTGACCTTACTACAGGATGGATGGCCAGAATATGTGCTAAAATGGCAAGGCATAAGAAGGAAATTGTTTGTAGGGAGATAAGATTTTAATTTTGGCTGTATTATTTAAGATTGTTATGGAACATCTAAATTGGAGAGGTCCAATAGGCAGTAGAATATACTCGTCTGAAACTCAGAGTAGAAGCTATACAATTGGCAATTCCCTGAACATAGATAGTAACAACAACAACAACAACAACAACAAAACTCACAAAAGACAAAAAACAAAAGAAAAAAGTGAGAGGAAAAAGGGAGGACCTAGAAAGGTAGCATGACAATAAAAGGAAAAATAAAAGCAGAGAGAAAAGGAAAGAGCGAGGGGAAAGAAGCAATAGCTAGGTCAGTATAAGGGAAGGAGTGGAGATGGAAGTTAGCTTGGAAAGGATTGGAAATTAAATGAGGTTGTAAATGGTGTAGAGATCAAATACAGTCAAGTTTTTATTCAAATTGTGCTGTGAAGGGGAATCGAGTTAAGGGGTTGTTAGATGGAAGAGATAAAGCTGAAGAATACAGGATGGTGTTGATGTTAATCAAGATCAACACTGTAGAAAGGGGGGCAGATTTGTGTGTAAGATAGTAATGACAAATAGCATGTGCAAAATGCTTCATAGTTTACAAGGTTTATTCTTATATGATTTCATCTTTCCTCACAATAACATGGTGAGATGATCATGGGAGGTATGGTTATTGTCTCCAGTTACAGGTCAAGAAGCTAAAACTTAAAAAATATCAGATTAATGTTAGTTTCTGCTAGTAAGTAGACTGATGGCACAATCATTACTTGAGCTTAAGTCTTTAGATTCTAAAACTTTTCCCTGTACCATGGTGATGAGTTAGAGTTTTATTTCTTTAACTTGAACACTCCAGATTTCAACTGTCTGTGGAACAACCAGGTAGAGGCAGAAGAATATAGTGATTTGAGTCATTGGATTTGAAGGCAGGAAACGAGTTCTCAAAGTTTAATATTTGACATTTTTCAAACATATGATTGTCAGTAAGTAACTTAACCTTAACTTTCTCAATTAAAAAGAATGCCCATATTTACTGAGCACATCTTTAAATTCTAGATTTAGGCTAATGATTTCTATTTTTATTTTTAAATTAAAATTATTTTTAAGTTTTGAGACATAATTGACATAGAATTGTATTAGTCTGAGGTGTTCAACATAATGATTTGATATATGTTTATATTGAAAAATGTTACCAAAGTCTAGTTAGCATCCATCACTTCACATAGTTATGACAATTTTTTGGTGATGAGAACTTTTAAGATCTACTTCTTTGCCACTTTCAAATGTATGATATAGTGTTGTTAACTGTAGTCATTATGCTATACATAACATCCCCAGAACTTATAATTGGAAGTTTGTACCTTTTGACTACCTTCACCTATTTCTCCCATCCCTAGCAGCTACAAGTCCGTTTTGTTTCATTTTAAGAAATTTAATTCCAATGTAGTTAACACACAGTTATATTAATTTCAGGTGCACAATATAGTGATTCAACAATTCCATATTTATTTTAAAGCACCTTGAGAGCAGAGACCATATATTACTCAGTGCTCATCAAAATACTCCCAATCCCTTTCACCTATTTTACCCATCCCCCACCTACCTCCACCCTCCACTAACCCAATGTTCTCCATAGTTAAGAGCATTTCTTTGGTTTGTCTCTTCCCCCAAACCCCCTTTGTTAATTTGTTTTTTCTTCTTAAATTACACATAATGAAATCATATGCTGTTTGTCTTTCTTTTGACTGGCTTATTTCACTTAATGTTATACTCTCTAGATAGATCCATGTTGTTGCAAATAGCAAGATTTCATTCTTTTTTATGGCTGATAATATTCCTATGTGTATCACTTTTCTTTATCCATTCATTCATTGTGCTAATGGTTTTACAATCTCTCAATTCTGAGAAACTTTTTAAAAAAAAAATTTTTTTTTCAACGTTTATTTATTTTTGGGACAGAGAGAGACAGAGCATGAACGGGGGAGGAGCAGAGAGAGAGGGAGACACAGAATCGGAAACAGGCTCCAGGTTCTGAGCCATCAGCCCAGAGCCTGATGCGGGGCTCGAACTCACGGACCGCGAGATCGTGACCTGGCTGAAGTCGGACGCTTAACCGACTGCACCACCCAGGCGCCCCTAAGGAGAAACTTTTAAGATATAAACTGATAAAGAGGGAAGCACAGATAAAATTGTGGGACACAAATGTTTATGCTTTTTCAAAGAGAACGATAAAAGGGATAAAAATGAGATAGGAAGATAAAGGACACCAGAATGAAAAAGAATGGTATGAAGTTTAGAGGTCAGTCTTGCAAAAAGATGGGGGTGGAGGATCTCTTCCTTTGAATGTCATGGATGCTAGAAAGCAAAGTGGGTGAAGGTAGAAGCATGTAGAATGGAAGTTAAAGTTAGGTGAAGGAAAACAATAATAGATCTTCTCATGTTCTCAAATTGGCTAGAAGTAGGGCTTTAGTTAGTGAAATTTCTGAGTGTCAAAGGCCTATTGAGCCCCTATTAGAGAAAAATTTACAGAACTTGGAGGAAAGTAAATTATTAGAAGGGGCTAGGTTTAATTATTTTTCATACAGACAAGCTAGACCTTTACAAAGTGGTCCTTAGTCACATAAAGATAACAAAGTTCTTCCACTCAACTCCTCAATGAGGCTTGCCTTGTGATACTAGTTAAATGGTATTTAATGTTCTGATCACCTCATGATTTTAAAATACCTTGAGAGCAGAGACCATGTATGTTTGATAATGTATATTAGGATTATTTTCTAATTTAAGGTCTGGAATGATATCAAGGGCTAATCCTTCCATGTAAATGATCAGAGCTTGAACTTGAGTGCTAGAACTCTGCTGACACAGGATACTCTCTGGACAGGTCCTGTGGAAGTAGACAATAGGAACAGAAGAGGATTTCCAATGGTCACATCAGCCTCCAACATCACCTCAACCCATCCGTCAGTCTTCGTGTTGATGGGGATTCCAGGCCTGCAGCACCTACATAATTGGATCTCCATTCCTTTCTGCTCAGCTTATACTCTAGCCCTGCTAGGTAACTGCACCCTCCTCTTCATCATCCAGACCGATGCAGCCCTCCACGAGCCCATGTACCTCTTTCTGGCCATGCTGGCAGTCATTGATCCGGTTCTCTCTTCTACAACACTTCCCAAAATGCTAGCTATTTTTTGGTTCAGAGATCAGGAGATCAACTTCTATGCCTGTCTGGTCCAGATGTTCTTTCTCCACTCCTTCTCTATCATGGAGTCAGCAGTGCTTCTGGCCATGGCCTTTGATCGCTATGTGGCTATCTGCAAGCCACTGCACTACACCACAGTCCTGACTCGGTCCCTTATCACTAGGATTGGCATGGCTGCTGTGACTCGGGCTGTGACACTAATGACTCCACTCCCCTTTCTGCTCAGACGTTTCCACTACTGCCGAGGCCCCCTAATTGCCCACTGCTACTGTGAGCACATGGCTGTGGTAAGGCTTGCCTGTGGGGACACTCGCTTCAACAATATCTATGGCATTGCTGTGGCCATGTTTATAGTGGTGTTGGACCTGCTCTTTGTTATCCTGTCTTATATCTTCATCCTTCGAGCAGTTCTACAGCTTGCCTCTCAGGAGGCCCGTTACAAGGCCTTCGGGACATGTGTGTCTCACATAGGTGCTATCTTAGCTTTCTACACACCTGTGGTCATCTCTTCAGTCATGCACCGTGTGGCTCGCCAGGCTGCCCCTCATGTCCACATACTCTTTGCTAATTTCTATCTGCTCTTCCCACCCATGATTAATCCCATCATCTATGGTGTCAAGACCAAGCAGATTCGCAAGCGAGTCTTAGGACTGTTCTCAAGAAAGGATGTATAAATGGAGAGTTAGGGACAGGTGGAAAAAGAGTGGGACAGACTGAATGCTGAACTGGGGGTGGGGGTATGATAGGAAGTGGAGGGATGCCAGTTTAGTTCTTTCCTGGTGTAATGAAAAAACTTAATGATGTCCTGAAACTCAGTCACCAGTCTGATCAGGACTCATGGGGCTGTATTCTTTGGTAGCCTTTGAATTCAAAGGCTGACTGCTGACTTTGCTGCCTTCTCAAAGAGCCCACTCTATTAGGAGGCTTGACAAAGGTTTGACCCACTCTCCTCTTGGTAACATCATCTAAAGACACAAAGATGCTTTCAAGTTCATTTAATAAGACTGTGAGAATCTGAGTTTCTATTCAGAGCCACTGGGATCATGAACTGGGAAAGACCAACATTTCATCTGAAACAAGAGTACCTATACAGTTTGAAAGTTGATGTCCAGTATCTAGCTAAATATTACCAGTTTTGGCGAACTCATAATCTTCCTGGGCTACAGGTTCCAAGTCAGACAGTTTTGCTTGTTAAAATTTATTTCTTCAGTTGAGTCAGCCTATGTATTCTTTGACTTATTTTGACCTCTATATTCTCATGACCAATCTCTGAGTAAAACATGTCCCCTGCCATTTCTTTACACATCATGCAACTCTTTGCACACATATCTAACTTATGTTTTCACCAAGAATGTCAATTCTTTATTCATTCCATAATCCAGTCACAAAACATTATTGAGTCCTAAATCTGTGCTGGGAATACATATTTCATTAAGGTGGGGGTGCTGCACTTATGTCTATGTCCTAAGACAAAGGAGGAAATGCTAAACATAATAGGTTGTCGTCTCTGACCTGCCCATCACAAGGCTCAGTGTCATGAAAGACATAGGTAGGCAAAACAGACAGGAGATGGGGATATTGACCTGTATTCTCTTTCTTTTCTTTTATCCAATGCAAACTTACATGCTAGAAAATTTCCTTAATGTTAATCTTGACAACTAAAATTTGTGTGTGATCATATAGGCCCTCATACACCATCTTCCACACATGCATTCTTTTTTTTATCTTGTGAGTCCCTTGTTTCCTCAGACTACTCTTTAGAAATTATATATCTCTATCTTATTCTGCCTTAATTTCTGTCTCTGGGTCTACATATATATCTAGACATGTTATTTAGCTTTGAAAGAATCTGAGCCTATGTCAGGTGAGGTATGGAAGGATGGAAGTTTCAAAGAGGGGAGACTGTAGCAAGAACCCAGGGTCTTATGCTTGGTTCACATCTCTGCTTTTATAATTCCCTCTGACACCAAAACACACACACACACACACACACACACACACACACACACACACGGAAATGATATTCTACCTTTAGTTTCTATTTTGTTAAAACCTCTCGTTTCTTCTGAGCATAGTTGGTACAGGTGGAAAGCTTAAAAACTGCAAATACTAACAACACAGTGTATAGTATAACTTGAAAGAAACTATTTCCAAACAGAGGTCTTCTTATCCTTCTGATGACTTACATGAGGAATGTCACCAGCCTGTAGATCTTACCCATCCTCAATGAGGAAAGAATGGCTTTGCTTCCATTGTAAGTCCAATATTACAAAGATCCCATAGCCAGGTAATCTAATATCAGAACCACCAGGATTAGTCAGAAACAAGTTATATCTTAAAATGCGTAAAAGAATTACCCCTCTAAAATTCTAGTACTAATGAAAATATTCTTCAACAATGAAGACAAAAGAACAAGTGTTACTAACAAAAACTGATGGAATGTGTCAATATTAGGCCTGCACTAAAAGCAAAACTAAAAGTAGTCCTTTAGGCTGAAGGAAAATGAGCCAGGTAGAAACATAGAATTGCAGGAGGAATTGAACAGAAAAGCTAGATATGTGGATAAATATAAATAAATATTGGCTGGACAAAAGACAGAAAAGCAAATGGAATTGAGCTGAAATGTTCTAATATTCTACTAGTGACCTTCAACATAGTTATCTAAGCTATGGCCATTCCCTATTCCATGTGCTTTTTATCCCTGCATCCATGAAATTAGATTTTATCCCTTCAGAATGGAGTCAAGAGGCAAAGTAAGGTACTTTGTTCCTTCACACCCTGTCTACTTTATCTGGCTCTTGTCTGGATGTTTTGACTATAAGCTATAGTCAGTCACTCTATTAAACCTGTCACCTCAGCCTCCTGGCCATGGCTCTAGATCCCTGTTTCCTACAAACATGACACATATAACTGAATAGTGTGTCCTCATTCCATCATCAGCTTTCTCTCAATCCAAAGTGGATTTTTTTTTTCTGTCTCACCTGCAATTTGCCCCTGATGTTAGCTTTTCCCACATTAGTATTTAGGTTAGTTTCCCTTCATATAGTCTGTATCTCCTCAGCCTTGCTGAGCTTGGCTAATTTAAGTTCCAAATTTAAAGGTGTTATGTAGAAATCTTATTTTGTTTCAACATTCTAGGAGATCATCCATCATAAGGAGAGCTCAGTACACACACCCAGAAGCCAACAGTTAGGAAAGATAAAGTTAGACCCAGTATACTTCTGTCAAAAGGAACTATGTATAGTTGGGGTATAGAGCTCTGAGATTGCTTTTAAAACATATAACCTACCAAAACTAAATCATGGAGAAATAGAAAGCCAAAGCAGACCCATAAATAGTGTAGAGATTAAGCCAGTCATGAAAAATCTCCCATTAAAGAAAAACCCAGTAACAGAGGGCTGCATTGGTGAGTTCTACCAAATATTTAAAGAATTAACACTACTCCTTCTCAATCTTGTCAAAAAAAATCGAAGAAGAGGGAACACTTTCAAACTCATTTTATGAGGCCAGGATTATCCTGATACTGAAGCCAAAGACATCATAAGAAAACTAGGATAATATCCCTGATGATCATAGCCATGAAAATCCTAACAAACCAAATCCAACAGCACATTAAAAGGATCATACACCACAACCAAGTAGGATTTATTCTGGGGGGTCTTATATATACAAAAATATAAAAAAAATCAATTAATGATGTGCCACATTAACAGAATAAGGAATTAAAAAAAATCATTATTATCTCAATAGATGCAGAAAAAGCATTTGATAAAATTCAATATACTTATATGATAAAATCAAATAGTACTAGAAGAAAAACACATAAATTTGATAAAGGCTATATATGAAAAGTCTGTAACATTCTCCATGTGAAAAACAAAGATTTTCTCCTAAAATCAGGAACAAGGCAAGAATGCCCACTCTTGCTAATTCTATGTAATGTAGTACTGGAAGTCCTGGCCAAAGCACTAACAAGAAATAAGAGGCATCCAAATTTGGTAAGGAAGTAGTAAAATTATCCTTTTGTCAGTGACAAATCTCATATATAATAAATCCCAAAGATGCCATAAAAATATTGTTAGAACAAACAAGTCAGGAAATTTACAGAATACAAAAATCAATATACAAAGAAAGTTGTGTTTGTATATACTAATTATCTTGAAATTAGTACAAGAATCCCATATATAATAGCACCAAAAAGAATAAAACAGTTAGGAATAAACTTATGAGGTAAAAGATTTAAATACTGAAAACTAAGGAATATTATTGAAAGAAATTAAACATGAAAAAACGGAAAGACCTCTTGTGTTCATGGATTGGAAGAATTAACAAGTCCATAGTACCCAAAGCAACTTACAGATTCAATGCACCTCTATGAAAACCACAAATATTGTTTATGGACGTAGAAAAAAGAATTCCATAATTCACATGGAATTATAAAATGCTATGAATTGTCAGACAAATCCTGAGAAAAAAGAACAAAGCTGGAGACAGCACACTTCTTGATTCCAAAAAGTATTACAAAACTATAGTAATCAAAATGGTATGGTACTGGCATAAACATAGATATATAGACTAATGACACAAAGAAAACCCAGGAATAAATCTACACAGATGATCAATTGATCCATGAACAAGGGTGTCAAGAATACACAATAGAGAAAACAGTCTCTTCAGCAAATGGTGAAGGGAAAATTGGGCATCTACATAAGGAAATTGTACTCCTATCTTACAGCATACATGAAAATCAACTCAAAATGACTTAAAGACTAAACATAAGACATGAAGCTGTAAAACTCCTAGAAGAGGACATAGGGGAAAATCTTCATGACCTTGGTCTTGGCAATGATTTCATGGAATGACATTTAAAGAAGAGGAAACAAAAGTAAAAGTCAACAAGTAGGACTATATCAAAATGAGAATTAAAAAGTAAGACTACATCAAAGTACACAGCAAAGAAGACAATCAACAGTAAAAAGGCAACTATGGAATGGGAGAAAATATTTGCAAACCATGTATTTGATAGGAAGTTAATCTCTAAAAGCATAAGGAACTCTTACAGCTCAAACTAATAACCCCATTTTGAAATGGGCTAAGGACTTGAATTCACATTTCCTCAAAGAGGACATTCCGACGGCAAGCAGGTATGTGAAAAAATGCTTATGGTCACTAATTATTAGGGAAATGTATATCAAAACTACAATGAGGTATCACCTAACACCTGTCAGATTGGCTATTATCAAAGACAAGTGCTGGTGAAGAGAACACAGTGGAGAAATTGGAATTCTTGCACACACTGTGGATAGAAATGCAAAATAGTGCAGCTGCTATGGAAAACAGTACAAAAGCTTCTTAAAAAATTAAAAATGGAACTACCATATGATCTGGCACTTCTTGGTATATATCCAAAAAGAATTGAAGTCAGGATCTTGAAAAGATATTAGCATTCCTGTAGTCATTGCAGCATTACTCACAATAGCTGAGAAGTGGGAAAAAAAGCCTAGAAGTCCATCAACAGCTGAATGGATAAAGAAAATGTGGTATGCATATTTCATGAAATACTAATTAGCCTTAAAAAAAGACATTCTGCAATATGCAACATTATGGATGGACCTTGAGTTTATTATGCTAAGTGAAATAAGCCAGACTCAGAAGGATAAATTCTGCAGGATTACACTAATATGAAGTATCTAAAATATTCAAATTCATAAAATCAAGGACTAGAATTATGGTTACCAGGAACTGGGGGGAGGGGAAATGGAAAATTATAGGCATAAAGTTTCAGCTAAGATGAATCTATACAAAATTGTACCTGTAGTCAATGTATTGTACACTTAAAATTTGTTAAGAGGATAGGTCTCAAGTGTTCTTATCACAATAAGACAAAATAAAGACAAAATTAAGTCAAAATTAAAAGAGCATCTTTCAAATTAAAGATAAAGTGTCATGGGAAATTGTAGTAGTCGTCATCATCATCCATGGCAGACTCTGGTATAAGGTATAAACTAGTTCCTTTCTTGGGTCTTTGAAAAATAGCAGCATTGAGTCCAGTTGTAGGTAGAATATCACCTTTTATTATTTATAAGTGGTAATTATTAATAAGTAATTACATCATAATCATAATGGCTTCTCGATTATATAGTTAGTGATCTATTCTTCTTGTGGTTTAGGAAAAATTGGGATTATGATTTACATTTTAGAGATAAGGAAACCCATCTGAGATCAGGGAAGTGCCATTCCAAAGTTACAAGCTGGAAATCCATGTCTAGCTGCAGCCAATATGTAACATGTATGCAAAGTAAGATCAGATATTTTTGCTTGGTTAGGCTGGAGTTCCTGCCCTTCCAGGTCACAAACAGGATTGGCTTTGGTTTATATGTTTAAATGAGTCTCTCTTTGTTAGGAGACACTGCAAGGATGGGGTAGAGGTAAACAGAAGCACATTAAAGACCAAGGCACAAGCAGGATTTACCTGAAGCATTCAGTGTCTGGAGAGTTAAGCATGACCCCTGGGAGGCATGATTTGAACCACAAAGAGGGAGGTGGCTTGGGCTGCAGCGAACTCAAGGGGTGGGAGCCCTGGGTCAGGGGAGTCCTCTTGTGTTTTTTAAAACAAGAGGTGACATGTGGGGAGTGGGGAAGGATAAGGACACTCTCAATTTCCTCCCATACCTAGTCCTGTTCCTAAGCATCAACTCCCTGCTCTCTCCCCAGTTCCTTTATTGCCTCTGTTTTGGCTCTTCAACGAAGGAGGCATAAGTACTAAGAATCCAACCCAAATATTTTGTCTACAAACTCCAGAAACTCCCTTCACTATAGAGGATAACCAGAAACACTGGTTCACCTCCAAGAAGTTTTGGCTGATTATTCCTATGTGGATCCTATCATTTCTCACTTATCATTCCTCTTCCCACACTTACCAGTATCCCTGGGCCCAGTTAGGAGTCTTCTGCATTAGTCAAGAGAGAAAATGAGCCTGAACTAGAAAGATACAGGGAAAGGTAAGAAATATATATTTTTGAATAATGATGTGTTAATTGAAACATGCTGTTCGACCATTGTCTACTGGTCTCTTCCTTCTAGAGAATGAGTGTTAAGGGAAGAGATAGGAGCCATTAACTTGGGCATTATTCTTTAAAACCGTCTTTAAAGTGACCTCTGCTACAATGATAAGCTCTACAGGAAATCATTTTGCAATGTCATTTCAAATATAAGGAGACAAAATCATCTTGGTAATAATATGCTCTTGGAAATTCACAATTTTTCATAATACCTCAAAATAAGTCAAAGAAATGAAAGAAAACAAATGTGGTTTCTGAAACAGATCCAAACAAGGTATCATGATACAGTAGGTGATAGGGACTGATTTTAGAAGTTTGCATAAATTCTAACAGTGCGAACTCTTGGTTAATGAGCATCAGCAAAGACTTTCTAATGGCATTTACCTTCTTAGGCTCCTCTGTAATAAAAACTCACATTTTGTTATATCGTCTATGAATTCAATCATTTTATAGATGAATATTTGTACTTGGAAATAAATTTTTAAATTTGCAGACAGGAAAATATGTGAGCACTTGTATAAATTTGAGTCCATACCCTAGAAATTCCATAGATAAAAATATCCATAAACTTTAAAATCTTTTACTATTCCCTAGGGCCTGCCTAGAGCAAGCAGATAAATACTTTGTAAAATTTTATCCCCCCGCCCCTTTTCCTGAGTTCCAAGCTCTTCCAGGGTTGCTGATGGGGTAATCATACTGGCCCCTTTTATTTGAATGACTCAACGAGAAATATTTCTTATAGGTTCTTCTCCCACAAGCCACATCCTTGAAGGACCTTAGGTGACTATCTTCCTGTTTGAGTCTTAATCTTTCAAATCCATCATTCGGATATCTTTTAAGGATATATTTTATTGACTTTAAAATAGATGCACGCATTAACTGAGTACTTTCTGTGTATGAGACCCCTCTAAACAATTTTAGGAGAAAAAACAAATAGACAAGTTCTGTTGTCTAGAGTGGTCATTTTAGCTCTTGAAATAGTACAAACAGGATAAAATATTAACTAAAATAACAGGTTCCCATGTTCTGGATATTAGGGGAAGATGACTGGCTCCATTATGCTCCCACTCTGAGACTGAATCTGAAAGAGGTAGGGTTCATGCACTGTTGAACACAGAGTGTTCAGACCTGATCAAAGGAGGGAGAATATTAATTTTTTAAAGGTGTAGTTTTATGGAGGAAGAGAGAGATACACTTATATGACAAATAAGGCTCAGCAAATCCTGATTGTACAAAAGGATTTTATATATAATCCCACTTACTCTTCCCTACAATCCTTACATAAAAACAGAGCATTGCTATTCCTTATTTAGAGAGGAAGAAACAGGGGCTTGGAGATAAGGACTTGTGCTTAAAAAAAAAAAACCCACATTAACTGTATCCCATAAGAGAAGAAAGATCACATAAAAACTGGTCCACTCCAGTGTTTAATGATTTGAAAAAAATCAAAATGAGCTAGAGGGAAAGATAAAGATTGTTGATATTATCCAGTGATCCAAAAGAATTAAAGCATGCCATTTACAACAATGTGGATGAAACTAGAGTGTATTATGCTAAGCAAAATAAGTCAGACAAATATTGTATGATTTCACTTATAAGAAAACAGATGAACATAGGGGAAGGGAAGACAAAAGGATAAAAACAGAGTGAGGCAAACCATAAAAGACTCAAATACAGAGAACAAACTGAGGGTTGCTTGAGGAGGAGTGGGTAGGGGAATGGGCAGGCATTAAGGAGGGCACTTGGGTTGAGCACTGGGTGTTATATATAAGCGATGAATCACTAAATTCTATTCCTGAAACCAATGCTACACGATGTTAACGAACTTGAATTTAAATAGTAAAAAAAAAAATAGCATTCTTGCTAAAGATGAGAGTTCTCTTGTGAGGAGAATGAAGAAGCTGTGAGGAGAATGGAGGGAGAGCCACATGAATAGGGAGTTTAACATGAATTTAGATGGAAAACCAAAAGACACAGCAGCTCCTCATTTTCTCAGTAAGCTAGAGGCAAGGCTGTACTTACAGAGATTTGTGCATGTGGAGAGGACCTGAAAGATATATTCCAGAGCAGTTCTCTCCTACAGAACTTTCTGCAATGATGGAAATATTCTGTATCTGAACAGTCCAATATGGTAGCTACTAGTCATGTGTGTGTTAAGCCCTTAAAAGTGTTGTGACTGAGATATTGAATAATTTTAATCAAATTTAAATGGTCACATGTGACCAGTGGCAACCATATCTCAGAGTAGTGCTAGAGAAAACAGGTTTTGTAATAAATCGGGGCATTACAAACTGCAAGCTTTATTCAACTTATACAGACACTCAAGGCCTGAGATTTCAGGACAGTAAATTGGTTTTTGTGATTGTTAGCTTAGTTTGATCATCATGTACAAATGTGTGTTCTAAAACAATGAATTAGTTCAAACATATTTTCACTTCTTTTATCAGGGTATTCTTGATGTCACCATGAACACAGAAAACACTACCTTTTCTCCATTTCTTTATGTAAGTTGTCTTGTAATATCAATTCTCATGATGTTTTATGTTCTATCTACTCAATGAGATTCAAAGTTCCTTAAGGGTAGAAAACATGGATTATACTTATCCAGGTCTATGAGGACTACTAACCGATTTTGTTTAAAGTTTAGCAATAGGAACAAGAGCTAATTCTCTCTCTATATATAGAAGGTGAAGGAGCCCTGTAAAAATAGACAAGGAAGATATCAAAAAACCATGACAGCCTCCAATGTTACCACAACTCATCCAACTTCCTTCCTGCTGGTAGGAATTCCAGGTTTGGAACACCAGCATGTCTGGATCTCTATTCCATTCTCCTTCGCCTATACTCTGGCCCTGCTAGGTAACTGCACCCTCCTCTTCATCATCCAGACCGATGCAGCCCTCCACGAGCCCATGTACCTCTTTCTGGCCATGCTGGCAGTCATTGATCTGGTTCTCTCTTCTACAACACTTCCCAAAATGCTAGCTATTTTTTGGTTCAGAGATCAGGAGATCAACTTCTATGCCTGTCTGGTCCAGATGTTCTTTCTCCACTCCTTCTCTATCATGGAGTCAGCAGTGCTTCTGGCCATGGCCTTTGATCGCTATGTGGCTATCTGCAAGCCACTGCACTACACCACAGTCCTGACTCGGTCCCTTATCACTAGGATTGGCATGGCTGCTGTGACTCGGGCTGTGACACTAATGACTCCACTCCCCTTTCTGCTCAGACGTTTCCACTACTGCCGAGGCCCCCTAATTGCCCACTGCTACTGTGAGCACATGGCTGTGGTAAGGCTTGCCTGTGGGGACACTCGCTTCAACAATATCTATGGCATTGCTGTGGCCATGTTTATAGTGGTGTTGGACCTGCTCTTTGTTATCCTGTCTTATATCTTCATCCTTCGAGCAGTTCTACAGCTTGCCTCTCAGGAGGCCCGTTACAAGGCCTTCGGGACATGTGTGTCTCACATAGGTGCCATCTTGTCCACCTACACACCTGTGGTCATCTCCTCAGTCATGCACCGTGTGGCTCGCCAGGCTGCCCCTCATGTCCACATACTCCTTGCTATTTTCTATCTTCTTTTTCCACCCATGATCAACCCCATCATTTATGGCATCAAGACCAAACAGATTCGTGATCATGTGCTCAGTCTATTTCAAAGAAAGAATGTGTAGATGCATACTTTTTCCTTATCTATCAGTTCAGTACTGAATGCATGCTGGATTGAGGCAGAGAGAAAAAATCTCAAGTAGGAAAATTGTAATCTCCAAGTTTGACAATTCTTTAGTATGACAAGGAAAATGAGGTTTTATTCCTCACAGATCCAGTTAGATCAAACCAGGTATGTCCCTTTAGTCCATCTGGTAGCAGAGGTTTGACCTTCCTTTTTTCATAGACCTATCACATGATTAAGAAAAACAAAGAAGCTTCCAAAATGCCATTGTCATCTAGGTGAAAGACAATAGGAATATTGGCTGAGATTGGCACAAGTTGAGGTTTTGTGAACTCTTCATCTAGACTGAGTAATTAACCACAAATTTTGTGACCCGAAGGCCAGCATTACTTCCAGTACTATAACTGCTTCCATAGTTTTTTTAAGTGGCCTCCAGCCTCTGCCACTCTATTAAGCCTACTACACCCAATGTTATTGGCTCTACACTTGGACAGCTCCACTTCTAAGCAGACTTATTTCTTCCACTAAGTCAGTGTGAATCAGAAAAGAAGATCAAGGAACAGCCAATTCCTTTGTTGAACATTTAACAAAGGAGTCCTCTGACATCCCTTATATATATTTATATCATGTAACTAACTTTCCATGTACATATGCATTTCTAAAAAAAAATTAGTAATGTTTATTGAAGAGCTTAATACCATCTTTGAGCTATATATTATGGAAAGATTAATACCCTTTGTTCTTGAACTTGAGACATCTGAAGCTAAAGAAGTTATATAGTTGTGGTAGACTGTATTATTGTTCATAGATATTTACTTTTCCACACCTCTACCATGGGAGGGAAATTTCCTCACTCCAGGAATGCTAAGTCTTGCTATGTGACTTTCTTCAGCCAATGAAATTTGAATGGTCTTAAAATATTCCACAATAGTCACAAACTTCAAAATGCATTTGTGTATTTTCCTTCTCTCTTGATTTTTGCCTGTGCCACAAGAAT
Source organism: Acinonyx jubatus (assembly GCF_027475565.1). Taxonomy (NCBI): domain Eukaryota; kingdom Metazoa; phylum Chordata; class Mammalia; order Carnivora; family Felidae; genus Acinonyx; species Acinonyx jubatus. Next base: position 53,755,051 of record NC_069390.1, on the reverse strand, counting down.
GAGCATGTCCCTGCACAGGGTGTTTCTTCAACCTAGACCCATGATTGAGAAGATCCATGGAGAGATGAATCAGACTTACAGTCTGGAGCATAGCTACCGCTGACCCCAAAATGTTACTATAACATGAACAAGGATGATTTTGTTATTCTTGCAGTAAAATGAGATTTAGGAGTTGTTTTATAACATAACCCAAGGAAAGCAGATTGCTGGAGTTGTAAGCTATTTTGCCCTCTAGTTCATGACAGTTTGAGACCTTGAGTATTTGAAGAAAAGGAAAGTATACGATTTCTTTTTCTAGTACGTCCTAAAAATGAAACTGGATTTCACTTATCTTTCTGCCTTTGTCTCCTTATGCAAATTAATAATTGAACACTCCTTTAGTCAGTTCTTTAAAGAAGCTCTCATACACTTTCATGAAGGTCTATTTATACAGCCATGTTCTTCTATTTTTTTTAATTTTTTAAACCTTTTCTTTCCTAAATCATAACTAAAGGAGTTTCTCTAAGAACAAAGAAACTTGGTAGGCTCTGAAAAAGCATCCCCAGACCCTCCTCATGTTATACCATGGTTTACCTCATAGGGACATATGGAGGGTGCTGCTTTCAATAGGTCTCTGACCAGATCCCAAATGTCTCAGTCATCCAGACATGAGTTAACTGGACAGCAATGAAGGAAGTGATATTAACCAAGAGCCTCTGACTGTTCCCTGAGCCTTCCCAAACTCTTGCTTGTTTTTTCCTGAGTTGAGTTCAGGCATTCTGGATAATAGATTAGATTGGTATTCAAAAACATCTACTCTCCCAGAGTATATAACTCCACAGACTCAGGGGTTGGCCATCTGCACCACTTTGTTAATGGGGCATTAGCAGATGCAGTACAAAGACCTGAAATTTGCTCGTGCAATGGGGCTTGTTGTCTTCTGACTTTGCTGCAACATGACAATATACCCTGGTTAGCTCGTTGGTTCAATGAGGATGAAGAAAATGTGGAGCAGAGATGCCTGATCAACTTGCAGATTGAAGCAGAACCTCACAACCAAATCCAACTTGGATCAGCAGGTTCCCCAGCTGACCTGCAAATGGATAAGCAAATTCAGTTGAAATCAGCAGAGTCATCTCAGCCAATCTCCAGGTGTATGAGAGATACATTTTTACTGTTATATGCCACAGATTTTGTGGGTATTTGTTCCACAGCAAATTCTGGAAACTATTTATCTGTCATTGTTATTTAGTAAGCTGAATATGGTAAATGGATTAAATAAGCATTTCCAGGTTCAAAGACCTGATTTGTCCTTCTGTTTGGTGCAGAAATGAAACTCATACCCTCCACAGAATGATTTAATCCAACATGTAAGTCTGACAGTATAGGAACTCAATTACTATGTAATAACAGTATGCACTGCTAGCTTTATTCACAATAATCAAAGGTGAGTTATTTCTTATCTTGTATTAATTAACACTGTGCTTAGATGGAGCATAGTCATCAGAATACATGTATGCTATTTTTATCTTATTATTTATTTTTCCTTGGTGAGTTATATTTTATTTTTGGTTGGAGATAAAGAATACATGGACTTTCCCATAACTTTGGGAATTTTAATTCATTTTTTCATATTAAATATAACTTATTGTCAAATTGGTTTCCATACAACACCCAGTGCTCTTCCCAACAGGTACCCTCAATGCCTATCACCCACTTCCCTCTCTGCCCCACCTTCCATCAACCCTCAGTTTGTTCTCAAGTATTTAAGAGTCTCTTATGGTTTGCCTCCCTCCCTTTCTGTTTTCCTCCCCTCATGGATGCTATTTTTAGAGTTGAAGTTTTACAGTTATGTAAGCGTTACAAGAGGATACAGAAAATGTGCACTAATTTGAACTTAAACACAACACTTCCAACAATTCCTGCACCCTACTTTTGGGTTTTCTGAGCCCTGAATAATTGTAAGTTGCCCAAACAATGCCTTTGCATGGATCCGTGACTGACCCAGACATCAATTTTAGCTAGAGCAGCCCCAGCCTATTGATAGTTTGGAATGGCCAAACCACGGAGTTTGAATGCAGACTAACAAAACAAAAAAGGCAAACTTTAGCTTACATTTTAACAAGCAATATTTGAAATAACCACAATTTGAGTATTCTTTCATGTCGTGTTTTGTTCAGGATGCTTCTGCATCACTGTTTTGCTTTTTATTTCCCTTTATTGTATTTTTAAATCTCTGATATTGTACATTTCATCTGCTATTGTAATTTTCATAGGTAAACGAATATATTTTATTTCAGATACTAAAATTTTCAAAGGTGAAAATTAAGTTTAGGTATTTTTATATCTTCTGATTCCCCTAACATGCTCAATCTCTCCTCTAGCCTCTTATACCATTACAATTGTATTCTGTATGCTTACTATCTTTATATGCTAATTTTATCATCTGTACTTTGTGATTTGTTTTGATTTTTCTTATGTGTATTTCCTGATAATTAAAAAAAAATATGTTTATTTTTGAGAAAGAGAGTGTCAGGGGAGGGGCAGAGAGAGAGAGAGAGAGAGAGAGAGAGGGAGACACAGAATCCAAAGCAGGTCCCAGGCTCTGAGCTGTCAGCTCAGAGGGCTTGAACTCACCGACTGTGATGTGAGATCATGACCTGAGCCGAAGTTGGTGGTTCAACTGACTGAGCCACCCAGGTGCTTCATATTTCCTGGTAATTTTTGATTGAATGCCAGATGTGTTGAATTTTACTTTTGGGTACTGGATACTTCTGTGTTCATACACACATTGTTGGGCTTTATTCTGGGTCATGGTTATGTTGTTGGAAACAGTGTGATCCTTTAGGTTTTGCTTTTAGGCTTTGTTAGTCAGGACTCAACAGCTTTCAGTTTAGGCTTAATTTGTTATCACTACTGAGCAAAAAAGCATTTTTGAAAAAAAAATCTTAGGACTCATGAGGATTTCCACTCCAGCTTGTGGGAAAAGAACTATTCCCAGCCCTGTGTGAGAACTGGAGATTGTTTCCTCTAATACTCTTGGGTGGTCTTTCCTTAGTTTCAGGGATTTCCTCCCGTAAAAGTAGTGAATGGTACTCAGGTCAAGACTGCAGATATCCAGTACATTCTCTCTCTTTTCTGGTATTCCAACCTATGAACTCTAGCTCCCTCAAACATTTATGTTTGAGATATTATTTGTGGTGTCACATGAGTAAGCTTAGAAGTCAGATTTTTAAAAAGAGTATGTGATCCCTTAAGTAGAGAGAACAAATTAAAAGAAAATAGCTATGTCCTGGCATGGAGGTAGAAGGACATGAAAGCGGGCATGGCCCTCAGAATCTAAGGACATGTGGAGTTGGATAGAAAGTTGGAGAAGTCATGAAGTGACAGAATGTCCATAAACTGTAGAATATGTTAAAGTTGTACATATATCTTGTAGATTCCAAAACTCCTAATTGTCTAAAAATGTTGGTCTGTAGAATAGGAGAACAAAATGGTATACCCAGAATTTTCATTTGTTATTTTCTTCAGCCTTTTAATATTTACATTATTGTATGTTTTATAATATAAAATATAATGGTAATGGTAAGTACATATTACATAATGTACATTTATATATAAATATAATACTTGTATAATATTTGCATATGTATAAGTATACATATACACATGTATGTGAATGATCAAGTATATGGTCTACTGACTTGGATTTCCTCGATCTACTCCAGTCATGCACACCTCTTTCTTGAGGAAGCATGTTCTGGTTACTGCTCTAATCCCAGCATTAGATCCCTCCCTCTTCCCAGGAATGGCACTTGGTCTACATTTCAAGCAGTTTTGACATCAAGTAGAGTTGAATTCTAAAATATTCTATCATCACTCTTTGGAGAGTTCCTTGCCCACTGGTGTTTGGGAAGCTTAGTGAGTTAGAGACAGATATACTAACCTTACTAGAAGCAGACTAAAGAATGGTCCTCACTGCATCCCTCAGTGTAGAGCTGCCTCCACAAAGACATGACTAAAGTCCAGGGGTCTGAGGAGCTTTTGGGTATGAGTCCAGTTTGGGGGATGTCTAGTCACTTTTGGTAGTTGAGTTCCTACATTCCTGAGACCTCCCTCTAAGAATGTGTCTGGTTAGTCCTGGTTTTGTACCCCTCCTTAGTTCTGAAGCTTTCCTTTTGTGACACTGGGGCTGTAAAAACACTTTTAAAAAGACAAATGCTAGGATTTTACAGAAAAAGAAGGATGATGTAAAGTTTGATGGCTAAAGGAGAGCTTGTCCTTGTTTTAAACAGATGATGGGCATCAAAATATTTTTATAATACTAAATACATTTAGAATTTTGATATAGCAGTTTGATTTTAAAATGCCAATGTTTAATGTAATCTGGGAATTATATTTTAATTTAATTAAATACAAATTCTATATGTAAACTTTATTTTGAAAAAGTATATACCTCTTTATGCAGTTAAGGAGTTCACTTACACAAAGTCAGAGAATCTCTTCTCTAAAGCACATATACAGACCCTAGTGTTTGACTTGAAACTTCTAGAATGGGCAGGATTTAGATGGACCTATTTTCATTCTAGAAATGAGAATCAGTAGTTTCCAGTTCAGGACTGTAGAGTGATTTTCAATCTCTAGTGATGTTAAGCACTAACTGAGGAACTAATATTATGTCCGTTGCAGGGTCAACTGATAGATAAGTATGAAAATATGTGACCCTTAATGATTGCTAAGTGTATTGTTAGCATTTGAGTTGGACTATTGGTATAACAAACAGCTATCTATTACCCTAAAGGTTTTTTTCTGAAGACTTAAGACAGTAATGTCTTAATTGTGTCAAGTTTTATAATACCTGGAGGATATGTAATTTGATCATCTCATCCATCTGAACTTAAAGAAATTCATGCTTTCATAAGTTCATTCATCTATCCAAACATTTATTGATGCCTTAAATATGTTATGGGTGGCATTTTTGTACTCATGAATTATACAATCAGAACAATAGGGCAGTGTTATAGGAGACCAAATGTGAGTGACTCATATCAAAAAACCTTAAATGCTAGAGCTAGAATCACTGCCTCTTTCAGCACACAGTTCTTAACAGCCCATTCTGCCTGAATTCTGTCCTATAATATGCTTAGTTGTAGCCTTTTTTTTTTCCTTTGGTGACTGCTTCAAAGTTTTGCCCAAGAATTACTTTGGAGTCTAAGTGCAGTCTATTTGATGACTGATACCATGCTTCTTCCAGTCTCCTGACTTTGGCTGGTCTTCTTACTTCTAAGCTTCTGTCATTACCAGCAATATCACCCACAGGAAAGGGAGTGTGTAGATACATGAATGGAAGGAAGATGTCTGGATGCTGTATCATCAGAAATGGAAGTTTACATCCTCATTCAATGGAGATAAAAATTGCAGGAAGCCGAGTCTGCTCAAAGATCCTTAATGGAATATTGCTCCCATATCTGGTGCTCAAAGGCAATTACCAAGGGAAGACCAGAATGGAAAGTCACTATTTTTTAATTTAGAACCTAAAAAAGGAGTTTAGGGGTCATCATCTAAAATCTTATTTTACAGGTGCCAACAAAGTTCCCAAATTAGTAGGTCATATAGTCATTGGTACTCCACTATATGTGTTTAAAAATAGTCTCTCATGATCCACATAAGAGTGAAAATGTATGTATTTCTGTCTTTCTCTGTGTGACTTATTTCACTTAGCATAACACACTCCAGTTCCATCCATGTTGTTACAAAAGGCCATATTTCACTCTTATTGCCATACAATATATTCTATTGTATATATAAACCACAACTTCTTTAGCCATTCGTCAGTTGATGGACATTTAGGCTCTTTCCATAATTTGGCTATTGTTGAAAGTGCTGCTATCAACATTGGGGTACAAGTGCCCCTATGCATCAGCACTCCTGTGTCCCTTGGGATCATGAGAAACTTAAGACTATGGGGGAGGGGAAGGGAAAAAAAAAGTTAGAGGGAGGGAGCCAAACCATAAGAGACTCTTAAAAACTGAGAATAAACTGAGGGTTGATGGGGGGGTAGGAGGGAGGGTAAAGTGGGTGATGGGCATTGAGGAGGACATCTGTTGGGATGAGCACTGGGTGTTGTATGGAAACAATAAATGTCATAATAAAAAAAATAAAAATTATCATAAAATGGTATAGCTTGGTTTTATAGATGAACATAATTTTCACACACAAAAATTATTAATTCAGAAACCTAGAAGTTCAGGGAGACTCGGGAAGATTTATACTGGGGAAACCTGCCAATCAAGAAGGTATTTCTCTTATGTAAGACTATATTCTTAACCCAGAAAAGACTTTGAAAGATAATGAGGCACTCAGCAGAGGGTGTGCCTGAAGACAATGTGGAATAATTACCTGTACCAATAGTTTCTTAGTTTGGGCCTATAAGCGTTAAAGTAATGTTCATAAATTTGTCATTTAACTGTAAGAAGTTTCTCCTCAAATCAAGATAGGAACTGGAATAGTATCTTTCCTGTTGATCCACAATTCAAAATAGAATTATTCAAAGCTGAACTGTCTATAAACAGATGACAGTAAGTGAGCCTGATCTACTTTGAGGCACTTGGTTAAGCTACAGCAGTCAGCAGGACCTCTGGTTAAACAAAAATCACCCTGTTGAATGATTCTTCTTTCTTGGTTATTGGTTCATCTCAACAGAAGATGGCCCAGCAGAGGGAGTGGTAGTACAGTAATAACATGGTGGTGGAAACAGATCTCAGACACAGTGGTGGAACCAAGTTTCAAACCCAAGTCAATGAGCCTTCATGAAATTAAATAACTTCCCCAAAGCCAGTTGCCTCATTTTCAAAATAGTATAGTATCTATATCTGAGGGTTTGAGGATTTAATTAGTTAACTTCTATAAAGTAACTTATATACTCAGGTTCATATGTGGCAAAAAAAAAAATGTTTGATAAAAGATAGTTGTGATGACACTAAATCCTGTATTTTTAAATGTTTTTTTTTTGAGAGAGTGTGAGCAGGGGAGGGTCAGAAAGACAGAGGATCTGAAGTGAGGTCTGCACTGACAGTAGTGAGCCCGATGTGGGGGTTGAATCCACCAACCATAAGAGCTGAAGTTGGACACTCAACCAACTGAGCCACCCAGGTGTTCCCCTGTATAGTTTTAAGCGGTATGCGCCACTGCTTCCCTTTAGTTGTAGCCTTGTAATCTCTCAGGTATAGGAAAGCTCTCAATGACATAGATCCTCTCCTCAAAGCCTTGTATTGCAGTAATGCATGTCCCATGTATGCTTAACTTTTAGTTTGTTAACTTTTTGTTCTAGTCTCAGGGTAAAACATTTCTCTATTAGTGAGCTATCCTAACCCTATGAATAATTTCTTATTGGCAACAGGAGTGGTCAAGAAGATAAAATGAATCATTAAAGAGGTAAAAGTGAGGTCTTGCCTATTCTAAAAGAGTACATAGAGTAGTACTGACTGGATTTTCCTTCCTGCCTTAGACTGGATGAGGGTGGATATAGAAAAAAAATCTCATCAATTATGGTTTGATTAGGAAGGCAGGACCACTATGAATGATATGAAATAAGGGGTTGATTATGGGTATTAGACCTTAACCAATTAAGGGATCTGGTGAACTATATGGAAGACTATGTGTCTGAAGTGACCCTACAATTCAGCAGGACCAAAACTCAGAAAATCTGGATGTGGACTGGAAGAGTAAAGAGTAAGGATATGCGTCTCCCAAAGATGAACTGGAACCTACAGAGGAAGCCTCGAATCCACGTCACTCACTGCCTCCAACCTTTACAATGCAGGTGACTGGAAGAAAGAGCTACCTTTTACCATGGAGCTGAGCACACACCTTACCCAGGGTCTGGATAAATGGAAGGAGATACAGCAGAAGATGAAGGAATTGTGGGTTCAGTGGCTACTCCTTACGCACGAGGTGAGCCCATAGGATCAGGGAGCTAGAAGGAGCTACAGCATCATTGGGCACTCTACACAAGCCTTTAGAAAATAATGGTTGCTCTTTTACCACTGCCTTCTAATCTCACAGAAATAGGCCTTCCAGCTAGCCCTAACCAGGAACCTCACAGGGAAAGGAATTCTGGAAAACAGTGCCACCTTGGCCAGGAAGACACAGTACAATGTCCTAACATTAGATGCATCTGAGAAATCTTGTACTAATCAAGTTGAGAATAACATTAGCTCCTGAGTGGAAAGTCTACTTGTCTACTTACCTATATCCTATATTTGCCTATCTAATCTGCCTATAGCACACAGTGAGATGATTGTATCACTTGAATGATTAGGTCTCACTCTCGCTTTCGTATCCATCCAACTTTAACAAATAAGGATTGGACCTGAAGATATTTCTTGAAAATGAGTCCTTGCAAGATTCTTATCCAATTGTGAGCAACATAATCAATTTTATACTTGGATAGTGTTGGTTTCATTTGAATCAAGTAAGTTGGTTTCCCTCATTGCTGAAGAAAAATGTGAACAACCATATTACTCTCAAGAAGGAGATTTGTGCTTGTCAGGCAAGACTTCCAGAGGTATAGATCCCTCAGATCTTAGGTTTTTATTTAATATTTTGCAGAGACACTTCTCAAGCTCAATTCTAGAATTCTCAATTCTAGAATCCAGTCATAGAAAATCCAAACAGTCAGGGATTTCTATTTTACCTTTCTAACAGGACAGAAGATTCTTGGCTTTTACGTTCAAAAGCCTTGATCCAGAAAGACAAAAGATTTATAAGGGCATCCGATCTGAAAAAAAATGTGATGGGGTATCTGATCTGGCAGAACATGTTTATTTTTCTGGCTTTAGATTAAGTTAGGCACAAAGACCCTATGTGCCTGGTAGGAGGAAGGACATTAGTTGGAACCATGCCTTTTACTCCTTGGCTCTCGAGGCTCCAAGTGGTGTTGAAGTGGATCCTAAGCATTCCTGAGGCACAAGTGAGACAAAGAGGTTGGCTGAAAGAAAATAAGAGTGGCCACTCTGACCACTTTGCACACAGTCCTGTTACTGGGGCAAAGGAATGAGAACTAGAAGGATACAGAGTAAACAATCCTTGCCAGGGTCCTGTGGAAATGGGATTACAAATCTCAGTGGATCAACAGTACCAGAGAATCCAGTAGAGAATCTTCTCTCCAGAAGATTTGTGGGAAATTGACTTTGAATAAGATGTTCAATTATTGGACTTATTTGTCATGTCCCTATCCTGTATTCACGAGGGTACATTCCCTTCCATCATGCTCTGAGCTCACACCTTCATGAAAGTCCATGAAAGCCCAGACATGACTACATTTGACAATGGGATTAAATGCTTTACTGTAACTCAGCTCAACCCTGAGTCTGATAGGTATGGGTGTTGTCATGGGTGGTTGTCCCTGGATGGAGTGGGAGCACCCATCCACGTGGTATTTTCTCCTTTTTGCTCTCATTCAATGCCATAGGGGGATGAAGTTGGAGATGCTTGGTATTTGGTTTTGGACATTGGTAGACATGGAAGATCATCTAGAAATATCATATTGTGGTATATCTGAGATTGTTTGGCTATAAAGTTCTTGTACTAACCCTGCTGTATGCAATTAAACCCTGAATAAAAGTCCTGGATCTCCATACACACTTTTATGTAGCATAAATCATGGACTTTATACAATATGCCAAAGAACTATTCTATGACGAAGGTTTCTTTTCATTCCCTTCAGCATTGGTGCCACTGATGGATTTGGGCATAATTTTTCTTAATTTTCTCCAAAGCCCAGGGTTATGGTCAGGAGATAATTCTGTAAAACAAACTTTTAGCTCTGAGGCTTCTATATTATCTTTTAATCAACTCCTATTTTAAAAATATCAGTGGGTATATTATATTTGGCACCAAAATTATGTTCATAGAACATAACTTTTCTAAAATAGGTGAACTTGGGTTTGGCACTGGACTTCAGAGTCCTTGATAAGGAGATGAGGGAATAAGCACGCCTCACCCAAAAACAATGGAGGAAAATCAATATGCTCTAAGCAGTGTCAGGCATAGGATTCTGAGGAAATAAAATATCGCAAACTCTCTTCTAAATTTTAGTTTAAACCCCTCGCTGGATAAAAATTTGTGTTTTCCTTGAAAAATTTTTGGATGATAGGAGGTTTGAATATTGCTGTGGCTTTATCATTGGCTTCTTTAGATTATACTTTCAAAATATTAAGAGGATTTATTTTTAACCTAAGGTAAATCACTTTAGATTTTGTAATGGTTTGTAAACTGAGGGTAAATGAGCATTTTAGACTTAAAGTCTAAAATATTTCAGAACTAAAATGGATATACCATAATTCTGAATCACTAGAATTGGGAATTGCTTTCTTTTTTGTGCATAACCACAAAATTCTTGTAGGTTTCTAGCCTGAAGTAATCATCTCATTATAGAACTTATATGATTAACAAAAAGGGTCTCATCATAACAAAATAAACCAAGAATTTTCCAAAAGGATCTGAAGTTATTTCCTGGTTTGTATCTACCACTGGGTCTTCGCTTAATCTCATCACTTTTACTGTATTCTCTAACTTCTTTCCTGTCAATAATCCCACCGTTACTTTCTTCCATTTTTGTCATTATTTCAGTGTAGCTACTGTCCTTCACAACCATCTCAAAGCCTCTAAAACAAAAATCTAATGTCCTTCTGTCTTTCAATTAGTTATTAAGAGGAGATGTGGGATATTGCATTTACATTTATTTAGATGGAAGAATGACCTGGCTTGAGGATTAACTCCTATGGGCGGTGAGGTCCAGTCCAAAACCTATTAGATTAAGATTTCCCACATTCATGTTGCCTCCATCCTCAACAAAAGGTCTTTTCTGTGGCAAGCCAAAAGTGTTGGAAAAAGATTGCTAATGCAGTTGAATTTTTCAAGGTCTTTACTAACAATTTGCAAACTGTCTTCAAGAAGGTATTAGGGTATAATTTTATCTTCTACAAGTTGTGCAAAACATACCCCAAAAAGAAACTAGAAATCCTTTACAGAAAATGTCAAAGATAGAAATAATCTTACTCCTGTGGTTGGCATGCTTGGGTCTTATAATTTTATGAGGTTGAATATGAAAAGGGATACTATGTAAGAACTCATGCCCTGATTTCCCCCATTCAGATATTCTCTCCACTGAGAAAATCCATAGTCAAATGGAATATATTCTAGTATTCTTCTTAGACCCTTATCTCCACAAGTCGGGAAAGACCTAGTTGCATGGGTGTTATTTCATTGGCTTCCCCAGTCAGAGCCTTTTTGTGTAAGTATCTGTATGCCCCACAGATGCAGAACAGTCACTTGGGTTGAGACTCTGCCTTAAGGATGTGGAGAAATCTCTCTCGAATCTGTTTGGTACGGACAGCATAGACAACTGGGTTGAGGATGGGTGGGATGAGGAGGTAAAAGTTGGCCAAAAGGATATGGATATGGGGAGGCACATCATGTCCAAAGCGGTGAGTGAGAGAAGAAACAGCAATGGGGATATAGAAGACAAGAATTGCACAAATATGAGAACTACATGTCCCTAGGGTTTTAAGCCTAGCCTCAGGGGTGCCCAATCCCATTACAGCCTTGAAAATCATCACATAGGAGACAGTGATGGCTAATGAATCCAAGATCAATACCAGGAAGCCAATTCCCATTCCATAAAAGTTGTTGACTGTTGTGTCACCACATGCCATGGTGACTACAGCCATGTGCTCACAATAGGAATGGGCAATGATTTGGGTCCGGTAAAGGGGCAGCCTCAGGCGAATCATCAGAGGTAGGGGTCCAATGTAGAGTACTCCACGGAGGAGGGCAGCCAGGCCCAAACGACCCACCACTGCATGAGTGAGCACTGAGGTGTGGTGTAATGGGTCACAAATAGCGACATAGCGATCAAAAGCCATGGCAAGGAAGATGCCTGACTCAACAGTGGCAAAGCAGTGGATGAAGAACATCTGAGTCAAGCAGGCATCCAGGTCAATGTTGCAGGCACCAAACCAGAAGATAGCTAGCAGTTTGGGCATGGTAGAGGTTGACAGGACCAAGTCAATGACAGCCAACATGCATAGGAAGAAGTACATGGGTTGGTGCAGGCTGCGTTCCATCTTTATCACCGCCAGGATGGTCACATTCCCCACCACAGCCACCAGGTACATAGAGCTGAAGGGAATAGAAAGCCAGATGTGCAGGGACTCCAGCCCTGGAATTCCAGTAAGCCAGAAAGAACTAGGCACCAAGCAGGCATTGTTAGATATGAACATGTTTCAGGGAGTGGAATATCCAGGAGATAGTAGCTCTTAGTTTTAGACTTCTATTCTTATGAGAGACATTGTCTCTGGAAACTGTAGACTACTAGATTCTTGTTTTCATCCTGTGCAACTGGTGGAACCTATAATAAAGAATTCTGAATGTCTACTTGAAGATTGGCATGTTACATATTTTATTAAGGAAACTATGCATGAAAACACCCAATGGTAGATGTAGAAACAGGAATACTTAGGACTTCTGATAAAATGCCCTACTTCACCCTAGAAGTCTTCTCAGAATGGTTCACCCCCTTTGATCCAGTATTCTTGCTTTGGGAAGTACTTCCTAAAGGAAATGGAAACTATGGAAAAGTTCTATGTCCAATGATTAAATGTATATACATGTAATGTGTTTAGCTCAGTGCCTGCATATACTTTTCTGTATAAATAGTAGCATTAATAACATTGATTAGCTATTTGCAACTATTTCATAATGAAAATTTAGAAGTGTGTATTCAAATAAAGCATTGCTTAAGTTGTAGAACATCCATTGAATGAATTAGGTTTATAATATTTTTAGCCCTATGTGTTTACCTGGTAAAATGTTTACATCATTACAGTGAGGGGATGGTAGGAGGCAGATTGAACTATTACGTAGTTTCATTAAAATATATGTCAAACGTAACTGAAATGTAAAAACATACCCTTAATTTTCTTCCCTTTTTATATGTGTATATTCAGTCTTCTAAAAGGGGACAAGGGCTTTAAAAATGGTCTTATATCTATCAAAACCCAATCAAAAACAGAGGGACAATTTACTAAGGAAAATACATCAATGAGGTACAATTCCCTTTTCTCTAAGGGTTTAACACTGGATTAGTCCGATTGTCCAATCTAATTGACTTCTTCAAAGATATTTGGCACAGGATCTTATTCTCAAAGAAAAAGATCTTTCATTTAAGGTTGCTCAGATTTCATGGTTACAAGATGAAGAGATGAAGTTCTTTAAGAGAGGAAGTTTAATAGTCTGTCATTAGAATAAACCTATCTAAGAATCTGGGTATCTAGGAGAGGAGTAAAATAAAAGGTGCATCTTTTTATAAGCTTATCTCACTGGATATTTTGCACATTACTTGATGATAGCAATTAAGGAGAATGGACTAAAAGAAAACAGTTGACAGGATCCTTCTTACTGACCACGTCCTCTTGGTCTCTATTTATTTATTTATTTGTTTTTTCAATGTTTATTTATTTTTGGGACAGAGAGAGACAGAGCATGAACGGGGGAGGGGCAGGAAACAGGCTCCAGGCTCTGAGCCATCAGCCCAGAGCCTGACGCGGGGCTCGAACTCCCGGACCGAGATATGTTGACCTGGCTGAAGTCGGACGCTTAACTGACTGCGCCACCCAGGCGGCCCCTCTTGGTCTCTATTTAAAAGGAGGTAAGCATTAAATCACTGGCCATTACTTGTAAAAGACTCATCCACTTCTTGCTCTTCTGCCTTTCAGGCATCTCTAAGAAGCCAGAAATGGGTCCTATTGCTTCACATCCTCAGGGTTCAGAACCTGAGAGTGCAGAGTTTAATTTGGGTTAATTTGGGGTCTTAGGGTTGCCATCCTGCTGTTTCCCGTCAGATTGTCAGCAATAGTCAACAAGTTTCAGCCTCCCCACCCTCACCATTATAGCTTTCTTCACACAGCCATGTTTTTGCTGAGAAGTTTCACCACCATTTTGGTTTTTACATGGGCAATTTCCCCCATTCTTCAAGGCCCATCCCAGATCATCTCTCCCCTAACAAAACCTTCTTTGGGAACTCTAGTCTACACCACAGTGGGTGGGTAGTCCCTAAATTCCTAATTGTTTGAAGCCCACACACATTTAAAATATTCTTATCTAAAATATAAGTAGCAATTACATTTCCATGGCAAGTAAGCATGAAAATGCCCCTATATAATAGCCTCAGGGATCCCTAATTGTAGCTCCAACACAAGTTTTTACAAGTTTTCTCACTTTTTGGTCAGCCACTGATTGGGTGCTGAAAAGAAAAAGTTTTGTGAACTTTAAAACATTTCACAAGTGTTCTTGTTACATTAACTCACTGACTTCAGCAATTCCGCGAATTGGGTACTTTAGTATGCCAGTAAGTGATAATGCCAGTAAGCGATAATGTGTGAAGCCACTTCGAGTTCCAATGTGAGCTTCTAGGTCTTCTGGAGAAGACAAGAAAGGCAAAGACGTCCTGGAGGCAGCACCACAGGGACAGCTCAGGGCACCAGCTTTGCCACATAACAAACCAGATTTCCATTCCAGACTTTTATCTCACTCTATATCTGGGAAAGTAGTCTAAACTCTTTGTCTTTTTCATAAAAAATGGGAATATCAACTGCAAAGGATAATTATAAAAGACAAATGAAGTATGCGATTCTTGGTGTTGGGTGGCAAATTTCTCTACTTGAATTCTTACTGTTCACTATGGGGAGTAGACCAGAATCGTAGATTCTGCAAATTGGCAGTTTCCTAGGTTTCTCTGTTACATGGGACATCTTTGAGGAAGTCTCAGAAGTCCAGTAATTAGAGATGAGACAGGGATTTAAAGGGAACATTAATCAACATGCAATTTTATCTTACAGCAGGGAGAATGCCTGAAGTGTTCTCAAAAAATATTGTGATAGACTACCATCCTAAAGCAGAAAGGGGCCTGCTTACTCAATGCAGGATAGGTTACTTATCACAAAAGGAATTAATGTTCATAGGATGGACTTAAACTCCCAGATTTCTAATTTTGATTTGTACCAGACCCAGTTTAGTCAATGAAACTAACCAAATTTTGTGCCAGGACAAGCAGAATATGAACATATATATAAAAATAAGATCCACTAAAAGTTGATAATTGGCATCTTAAGTGGTGGTTTGAACTATGTTGTGGCACCGGAATTGTGTCACTTTACCCTCAATATTCCAGAGAAATATTTTCTGTGTCAGCCCACATAAAGGCATTCCTATTTGGGACACTGGTGACCAGTGTCTGCGAGTCCTAGAAAAAGCATCCTGATGGGTCCGAGGCTCCTGAGAAAGGTTTTGCTATGGAAAATTAAACATGGGTTAGCAGTAAGAGACGTAGGTTCAAATACTAACTCCGCTGGTTTTGGTTCTAACTTAGGGAGCATACACTCTCTGCTTCAGTTTTCTGTCCTGTTTTCCAGTGTATGAAACGAAGGAAATAACTACTTTAGGGCTACTTCATGTATTAAGTGACCTGTTTATAATTGTGTGTGCATGGAAGGTCAAGTGTTAAGATGCCTGGCCTCTGGAATAGGCGCTGTGTTTCCTCTCTTCCTACTCCTCCCCTCCATTCTTTGCCCTCTTCCACAGAACATAGACACACAGTACTGTTTCCTTCCATATGGCTTTATTGACTCCATATCCTTCTTTCCTAACCATAGGAGAAGCTTTTTAAGACATGGGTATAATCATTGAAGAGACATGCTGATGGTGTAAGGATCAACTTAGGAGAGGTTGTCTGACTGTGGAGCAAGAGACCAGAGGTCCAATCAGGTTGGAATAGTTCAACTTTTCTTCTTGTGTTCTGATGGACAGTACTAGGCAATGAGGCCTCCGGCCTTGGGGTTTCTCCTCTTTCTTCATAACCCAGGCCAAATTGTGCTCTATTCTACTTTTGACTAGACCCAGGAAGAAGATAAGCCCTAGTTGGACCAGAAGACAAATGTAGTTTCTAGAACTTGGAGTTTGCTCCCACTGACTTTGACTCCCTCACTGGACTGTACTTACTCATTGGGGGTGCCATCCTCAGAGCTCTAGGCTATGTTCCTTCCAGTTGTCCCCTCTTGTCTGGATAGTTAATTTAGAGTCAAGGGGAGGCCATAGCCCTGATCTCTTCACTATTTTCTCCTGTGTTCTTTATCCAGGTGCTGAAAATAGCCAGTTATTTCTCAAGGGCTGCACAAAGAAACCTGTGCCCTTCCCTCTGGACCTTCAGTTACCACCCCCTTGGGAGCAGTCTGTTGTCCTAATCCCACTCCACCCCCAGGACTATAGACTTAATTCTTACTCTCCTGCTGGGGCTTGTTCTAGTCCCAGGTCTCAGACACCTAACCCTCAAGCTTGAGGTACTCAAAGTCTCCAAGAGGGATACTGGGAGGGAGTTCACAAGAGAAGGCTGAAAAAAACCATCAGATGCTGGTATAATTGATATGGATACTTTTGGGTCAATTATTATGTTATTTAAAAACAAGATCTAAGCTGTGTGTAGATATACTTTATGCACTATGTAGATTTCACTAACATTGTAATTTTCCCTTCTGCTTTTTAAAAAGTCATGTTTGATTAAAAATAAAGATTTGTAATCACAAGTTACACTGTGTGTCCAGGTCTGTGGTTACTTTAACTTTCACCTCTCAGAGTAGTGAGGCTAGTTTGTTTTTGTATACCAAGTGGTACAAACTTAGTCAACATTTTTTCCATTCAACCTTAGGATAGAATCCTAGAAGGGAAATTACTGACCATTGTGCAGGCTTCATGAATCGTTGTCAACCTGCTTTCCAAAAGCATTCAGTTTGTGTTTAACCCAGTGTCAAATGCATTCATTTGATAAATTGCCCTTTAGTAATTTTTAAAATACCCATTATATAGATGAGCAAAACAAAACCTTGTTTTAATGTTTTATTTCTACAGAGTGTGAACATTTTCTATATTTAAACAATTTGTGGCCAATGTATTTTGAACAGATTCTTTCCCCATTTTTTTCTAGCAAATATTCTTAAGTGGGGAGAATGATTTCAGAAAATACAGCCAAAATTGGAATTTTGTTTTGTGTTTGCTTTTGCTTTTTAAGTTTTTATTTAAATTCCAGTTAACATAGTGCAATATTAGTTTCAGGAGTAGGATTTAGTGATTCATTTACACGTAACACCCAGTGCTAATCAAAAGTGCCCTCCTTAATACCCATCACCCATTTAGCTTGTTTCCTACCCACATCCCCTCCAGCAACCCTTGGTTTGTTGTCTGTAGTTAGGAGTCTATTTTATCATTTGCCTCTTTTTACCTATGTTCATCTGTTCTATTTCTCAAATACTACATATGAGTGAAATCATGGTATTTGTCTTTCTCTGACATTTCCCTTACCATAATACACTCTAGCTCCATCCACATTGTTGCAAATGGCAAGATTTAATTCTTTAATGGCTAATATTTCATTATATAGATATACACAGATACGTATGTATGTATACACACACACACACACACATCTTCTTTATCTATTCACCAGCCGATGAGCATTTGGGCTCTTTCCATAATTTGACTATTGTTGATAACGCTGCTATAAACATTGGGGTGCATGTGACCCTTTGACTCTCTATTTTTGTAAATACTTAGTGCAATTGCTGAGTTGTAGGGTAGTTCTATTTTTAGCATTTTTTTGAGGAATCCCCATACTGTTTTCTAGAGTAGCTACATCAGTTTGCATTCCCACTAGCAGTGTAAGAGAGTTCCTCCTTCCTCCTCATCCTCACCAACATCTGATGTTGCCTGTGTTAGGTTTTAGCCATTTTGACAGGTATGAGGTGGTATCTCCTCATGGTTTTGATTTGTATTTCCCTGATGAGTGATGTTGAGCACTTTTTTCATGTGTCGGTTGGCCATCTGGATATCTTCTTTGGAGAAGTGTCTATTCATGTCTTTTGCCATTTACTGGATTATTTGTTTTTTGGGTGTTGAGTTTGATAAGTTCTTCATAGATTTTGGATACTAACCCTTTATCAGATAGGTCATTTGGAAATATGTTCTATTCCGTTGGTTGCCTTTTAGTTTTGCTGATTGTTTCTTTCACTGTGCAGAAGCGGTTTATCTTCATGACGTTCCAATTGTTCATTTTTTGCTTTTGTTTCCCTTGCTTTTGGTGATGCGTCTAGTAAGAAGCTGTTATAGTCAAGGTCAAAGAAGTTGCTGCCTGTGTTCTCTAGGATTTTGATGGTCTCCTGCCTTACATTTAGGTAAATTTTTAAGAATATTTTAATTTATTTTTGAAAGAAAGGTCATCCATTTTGAATTTTTGTTTATGGTGTCAAAGTGGTCCAGTTTCATTTTTCCACATATTGCTGTCCAGTTTTCCCAAAGCCATTTGAAGAGACTTTTTTCCCCAATGGATATTCTTTCCTGCTTTGTTGAAGGTTAGTTGACCATATAGTTGTAGGTCCATTTCTGGGTTAATTCTGTTCCCTTGATTCATGTGTTTATTGTTGTACCAGTACCATACTATCTTGAAGATTATATCTTTGTAATGTAACTTGAAGTCCAGAATAATAATGCCTTCAGCTTTTTATCAAAACTGCTTTGGCTCTTTGGGGCCTTTTGTGGTTCCATACAAAATTTTAGAATTATTTGTTCTAGTTCTGTGAAAGATGCTGGTGGACAGAACAGATCAATCGAACTAGAAAGTGGTTCTTTGCAAGAATTATTAAAATTAATAAACCCCTAGCCAGACTTGTCAAAAAGAGAAAGAGCTCAAAATCACAAATAAGATCACAACTAACGCCACAGAAATACAATTATAGGAGACTATGAAAGATTATATGCCAACAAATTGGGCACATCTGGAAGAAATGGACAAATTCTTAGAAACAAACTACCAAAACTGAAACAGGAAGAAATAGAAAATTTGAACAGACCAATAACCAGCAAATAAATGGAAGCACCAATAACAAATTTCCCAATAAACAAAACCCCGGGGCCAGATCGCTTCCCAGGAGAATTCTACCAAACATTTAAAGAGTTCATACCTATTCTTCTGAAACTGTTCCAAGACATAGAAATGGAAGGAAAACTTCCAAACTCATTCTACAAGGCCAACATTATCTTGATTCTAAAACCAGTAAAAAGGTGAATTATAGGCCAATATCCCTGGTGAGCATGGATGCAAAAATTCTCAACAAAATACGGCAAATTGAATCCAAAAGTACATTAAAAGAATCATTCACCATGCTCAAGTATGATTTATTCTTGGGCTGGACTGGTTCAATATTTACAAATCAATATTATATACCACATTAATAAAAGGATAAGAACCATATGATCTTCTCAATCTAGAAAAAGCATTTGACAAAGTACAACATCTATTCTTAATAAAAACCCTCAAGGTAGGGATAGAGGGAACATACCTCAACATCATAAACACCATATACAGAAGACCCACAGCTAGTGAAATCCTCAATGGGGAAAAACAGAGCTTCTCCTCTAAGGTCAGGAACACAACAGGGATGTCCACTCTCATCATTGTTATTTAACAGAGTACTGGGGGTCCTAGCCTCAGCAATCAGACAAGGAAGAAGTCACTCAGCAAGGAAGAAGTTAAACTTTAGTTATTCAGAAAATGTGATATTCTATGCAGAAAACCTGGAAGATCTCATCAAAAATTTGCTGGAACTGATACGTGAATTTAGTAGATTCACAGGATATGAACTTAACATACAGAAGTCTGTTGTATTTCCAGACACCAATAATGGAACAACAGAAAGATCAAGGAATCAATCCCATTTACAATTGCATCATAAACCATAAGATACCTAGGAATAAACCTAACTAAAGAAGGTAAAAGACCTGTACTCTGAAAACTATAGAACACTTATGAAAGAAATTGAAGAAGATTACACAAAGAAATGGGAAAACATTCCATGCTTATGGATTGGAAGAATAGTGTTAAAAATGCTTATACTGCCCAAAGCAATTTACACATTTAATGAAAAACTTTCTGTAGTAAGTTCTGACATATACACGAGGTACTTTTGTCATCACTGTTAGTAATATAGGATATTCCATCTATGAGAACCCTCGAGAGTTCCTAATTTTTCACACAATATTTTCTCTTCTCTATCCTTATTGTCAGGCTCTGAACTCTTATTTCAACCTCCTCACCTGCCTTATGGGCCTCTTACTTTCCTAGTTCTCTTCTCTAGTACTCAGGTGCCATTATGAAAGTACAAAATTAGTTTATGGGATATCAAACAGCTATATCCTGGGTTAGGAAGTTATAGGCAATGCATTTGCAAAGCAGAACACTGCTTTCTGGCCTTGCTGTTAAGTAGAAAAGCAAAGCATGGCATGTTGTTAATGTGTATCTAGGGGGCACGCCACACTTCCCTTACCTAGTTAATGTATACCTAGGGGTTAGGTCCTGCTTCTGCTCCTAAATTCCTTAGACCTTGTTATTTCATAGGATATCTTATGCTGTTTTCTACCCTGTTTTCTACATCTGCCCTTTTGAAGTTTTGGGAAAGCATCAACTTGTTTTTCTGCACATTTTCAATATGTTCTTACTGTCACATAGCCCATTGACGTATTGCACATCGTTTCCCTAAATGTATGCTTAATAAATAGGCGAGCTTGAGAGAAACTAGGGGAGACATCCTTTAGCCTCCCTCTCTTGACTTGCATAGAGTCTGGAGTAATTCTTTCTGCCACCATCGACTTTACAACATAAAGCAAAAAGCAGAACCCACAATAGGTGACCCCAACATGATAGCCACATGACAGATCGTGATCGCTTAGATATGAAGACTCCAGATGTCAGAATTGACACGTTCCAGGAGAAGAAAGTGAAACCACCTGGACTTCAAACAGACCTCATCCCAGTAAGGGATAGTAGTACCTGCTTGGGTTAACTGCCAACATTTCAAGTATTCAGTGAGAGTATTTTTCTTCTTTACCATGGGCCAACAAATGACAAACAGCTTTTATATTTGAGAACTTCAGTTTTTTAAAAAAAATTTTTAAATGTGAAATTTATTTTCAAATTGGTTTCCATACAACACCCAGTGCTCACTCCAACAGGTGCCCTCAATACCCATGACCCACCCTCCCCACAGCAACTTTTAAAGGCAGCTCATTGTACTGTTACAGATTAATTACATTGTTACAAATAATAGGGAAGGTGTAACTCTGGTTTCCCAACCATGGTACAGTTGATCTAGATCTATGGGAACAAGTAGGAAGAAATTTAAAAAGAAAACATGAAAAGGGAAAGAAGGTTCCTGCTTCCATTTTAGTGACCTGGAGTTTAGTCCCTATAGCATTATGTCACAGGTAGCTCTAGAGAAGGAACAAATTATAAAAGAAAGCCTAACATCTGCTTCTCCTATGGCACCTCCTACAATGGAGGACAATTTCCCTCTGCCGCCTCCTCCTGTCTCTATTCCTCCTGATTGCTTAAAGCCAATACCTATATCCGAGGGACATAAGCCATCGATTATGCAGTAATGTTTACAAGAGAGAGATGCCGCCGGGGAGCTTCATGCATTCCCCATCATTACCACTGCTGTATATCAACCTACGCATGAGTCCCTCCCTTTTGCTGTTTTTAAGGAATTGAAACACTGTTGCAGAGAACGGTATGCAAAGCTCCTTTACTAAGGGGATAATTGAAGCAATAGGAAACAGATATGAAATGACCCTTTGGGATTAGAAGGCATTAATAAAAATCATACATTCCTCCACTCAGCATTCTGTGTGGGCTTTAGAATATCAAGGCTGTTCCACACAGGCAATTTGTAATCGAGATTTGAGTATTCCAGTAGGAGTAGAAATGCTACAGGGCATAGGCCATGATACCACAACTCAAGCCCATGCTCATGTTAGGTTATTCCAACAGTACTCTACTATTGCGATTGCTTCCTGGTCCCCAGTCCCTGACACAAAAACAGGTTCCTTTGCCTCTATGTGGCAGGGAGCCACTGAGCCTTGTGTTAATTTCAGGAATAGGCTACAATGGAGTGTTTCCAGACAGATGACGAAGCTGCTCAAGTTTTACTGCAGCAATTGGCCTGCAAAAATGCTAATGAAGACTGCCAGGCTCTTCTCTCTGGTGTAGGTATTCAAGCCAGAGGTATACCTGAATTCACTAGGATGTGCCAAAATGTGGGGACTGAAACACATAAAGCAGAAATTCTTGCTATTATGAAGCCATCACCAGCCTCTCATGCCTGCTTTAAATGTGGAAACCCAGGGCACATGCAAAAGGACTGTCACCAACAAACAAAGGGACAAACTAGTAAGTTATCCATTAAGGATTGTCCCAGATGTGGAAAAGGAAAACTCTGGCAAAGCCAATCTGAATCCAATACGGAAGGACTACCTCTCTTTCGGGAAATAAGAGGAGCGTCAGCCCCCATGCCCCCAATCCCAAATTGAGCAAAACCATATAAACCCCTGCTCCCTCAGGTTTTTTTAAACCAGGTCAAAGAGGAGTTACAGACTTGCAAGTGGCCACCACAGAAAGTGTTGGACTGGGTTTATGCACTACCTCAGAATTTTAAAGGAACAAGATCACGTCTATATAATACCCATTGGAGTATCTGGCCCCTTACCCCCTAACACAGTAGGAATTATCCTAGGAAGATCTAGCATGACAAAAAAGGCGATCTTTATGATAACAGCTAATGGATTACATGTCTGTCATTCCTCCAGGAACACAATTAGCACAACTATTCCTAATCCCTTTCAAAGTTCCAGGAACTCTAGCCCAACAAGGGGGCAATAAAGGATCCGGAAGCCCAGGATCCACTGAGTTATACTGGACTCAAACCATTCAATCTGACAAACTTTTTTTAAACTTACTATAATTGGAAAGCAATTTACAGGGCTAATTGATATTGGAGACGATGTTTCCAATGAATGTAGCTTTCCATGAATGGCTTGTACAATGGGAAAAAAGACCTAGCCTCCTGTTACTAGAGTGGGAGGCACCCATGTACTATTGTAAAGCAAAAGGCCACTCATATGTATCAGGCCAGAAGGACAAATGGATTATGTTCAATCATTTATTCTACCTGTTCCTATGTCTTTATGGGAAAGGGACTTAAAGAATGGAAAGTAGTCAGTCTTTTTAATAGGGGCCATGGTTAAAATTCCTCCCCTTCCACTGGTATGGAAATCTTCCATGCCTATTTGAACAGTGGCCCCGAAAAGGGGAATAATCAAAACAAACTAAGAATCTAGGTTTGTAACTGTTGGAGGCCAGTCATATTGAATCTTCCACTAGTCCTTGGAATATACCTATTTTTACAATTCCTAAGAAATCAGGAAAATGGAGATTGTTACATGACCTCAGAGTTATTAATGCCATTATCCAACCTATGGGGGCGTTACAGCCAGGCTTGCCCAACCCTGCTATTATTCCTTCAAGAGGGCCCATTGACCTTAAGGACCGTTTTTTACCATACCTCTTGAAAAAGACAAAGAATGTTTTGCCTTTTCTCTACTTGTGACTAATAGCCAAGAGCCTTTGTCTAGACATCAATGGACAATGTCTAGATAACTCAAGGAATGATTAATAGCCCGACTATATGTCGATACTTCATTCAACAAGCCTTACTGCCCACTCAAATTAGGATGGAAATCTTACCATTATATGGATGATATTCTTGCTGCTCCTACACAGACCTTACTTTTCACAATGTATCAACACTTACAACTTTCCATAAAAGAACATGACTTCAAATAGCTCCTGAAAACTTTTGAATGCAGGAGCATTGGCAATATATACGACATGGAGTCTTTGCTCAGACAATAGGTCCTCAATGCATCTCTTTTTTAATGGTTACTTTTCCAACATAGTTAAGTGATTGAAAACTACAGAAGACCTGGTAGGTAGGTGTCATTACCCTAATTTTTTAAATTTAGGTTCCAGTTAGAGTGTAATTAGTTTCAGGTGTATAACACTTCCACAGGTTACCCAGTGCTCATCCCAAGTGCACTTAATCCCCATCACCTATTTCACCCATCCCCCACCCCACTGTGGAAACCCTGTTTGTTTCCTAGTTAGGAGTCTGTTTGTCACTGTCTCCTTTTTCCCCCCCTTTGTTTTGTTTCATTTCTGTGTGTTAGTGAAGTCATCTGGTATTTGCCTTTCCCTGACAGGCTTATTTCACTCGGCATTCTCTCGCTCCATCCACCTTGTGGCAAATGACAAGATTGTGTTTTTATAGCTGAATAATATTCCATTCCATATACTACATCTCAATTTATTCATCAGTTGATGGGTACTTGGGTAGTTTCTGTAATTTGGCTGTTGTAGAAAATGCTGCTGTAAACATCAGGGTGCATGTATCCCTTTGAAGGATTATTTTTGTATTCTTTGTGTAAATACCTTATAGTGAAATTGCTGGATAAGGTAGTTCTCTTTTCAATTTTTTGAGGAATCTCCATAATATTTTCCAGAGTGGCTGCACCAGTTCACATTTCTACCAACAGTGCAAGAGGGTTCCTCTTTCCCCATCCTTGGCACCACCTGCTGTTTCATCACTCATTGATTTTAGTCATTCTATATATGTCAAATTGGTTTCCATACAACACCCAGTGCTCATCCCAACAGGTGCTCCCTCCTCAATGCCCATCACCCACTTTCCCCTCTCCCCCACCCCCATCAACCCTCAGTTTGTTCTCAGTATTTAAAAGTCTATGGTTTGCCTTCTTCCCTAACTTCCCCCCCTTCCCCTCCCCCCGCTGGTCTTCTGTTAGGTTTCTCAGGATTCACATGAGTGAAGACATATGGTATCTGTCTTTCATCTCTTTTTAGGTACTACTCATTTACGTACCTTAAATGATTTTCAAGAATTTTTAGGAGCTATTAATTGGGTTCATCCCAGTTTGGGAATTACTACAGGACAGCTTTATAGTATTTTAAAAGGAGACACTGCTTTAGATTCTCCCCACAGTTTATCCCCCAAAACAAAAAAGGAATTATTCAATAATCATTAAAAAAATAGGCAACTACATCACTGACGGTTTACACTCTTTTTTAATAAAGTTTTTTTTAACTTTTTTTGAGAGACAGAACATGAGCAGGGGAGGGGCAGGCGCGCACACACACACACAGAGAATCCGAAGCAGGCTCTAGGCTGAGCTGTCAGCACAGAGCCAGACATGGGGCTTGAATCCATGAACTGTGAGGTCATGACCTGAGCTGAAGTCAGACGCTCAACTGACTGAGCCACCCAAGTGCCCCACCACATTTATAGTTCCTGCTTTCCATACACCCACTGGTCTCCTAGGCTAGCTTATAAAAGAAATTCAGTGTTTAGAGTGGCTTTTTCTTTCCCACTCATTTGAGAAAACCCTCCCTCCCTGTATACAACAGGATTATTGAAAGACAGGTATCATTGCCAACTGATGGGATATGATCCCGATTTCATATATCCTGGGGTATCTTATGAATGCTTTCAAAGGATTCTTACCCAATCTATGGAACCCCAAAGCGCTATGGCAGATTTTGTCGTCTAACCTGTATACTCCCTGCCAGACAAATTACACAATTACCTATTTTAAACATAACCTTACCCAACAAGCTATCTCCACAGCCAATTTCACAGGCAATCATGATCTCCGGTCATGATCTCATGGTAGTTCAAGCCCTGCATCGGGCTCTGTGTTATCACAGGGCCCAATTCAGATCCTCTGTTCCTCTCTCTCTCTCTGCTCCTCCACCAGTCTCTCTCAAAGATTAAAAAAAAAAAAAAACCACAACGTAAAAGAGGTAGAAGGGCCAGGCAATGGTGAAGAGGATAACTAAATGAGTAGTAGTGTCTTCTCTGCTTTAAAATGGTTGAAATAGCAAGTGTATACATAAATCTTAACTTCCATTTACTCTTTTTCTTCTTTCCAAGTTATTTAAATTCCATTAAAGTTTAAATTTAGTTTCAGGTGTAGAATTTAGTGATTTAACACTTATATACAACACCTGGTGCTCAGTACAAGTGCCTTATTAATCCCAATTACTCTTAAAACCTACTGAAATCTAGGAGTCAGTGCTATATAGGGATATCTCCTAAAATGTGGAAATAGGAGATTAAAGTGTGAGTAGGATGGGAGGAGATGAAGGCAAAATGGTGTCCCAAAGAACATTTGAGATTCTAGAGGTAGAGAATCTGAAAGAAGGTGAGAAGAGCTGAAAGATAGAGGGAAAAGTTATTGTCATAATCCTGTTGATTTCTATGAACCTCTTTCCTGAAGCCAAGAGATGTCAAGAGAACTTTTGCAGTTCTCACAAGTAGGAAGTCTTGTAAACAAACCCTTTGAAGAAATAACTGCAGAACAGAAGTTAAATCCATGAATTTGGGTGAGCCTCTGGTTTATTTGCATATACTTCTATAACAGGGTAGGATTTTTCCCATAAGGAGACATCCCACTCAGTTGAAACCTTGTTTCAATTGTAGAAGAATGGCTTGAGTTAAGAGCTCTGATACTGGATATTTAGAGATGTTATCTGGTGAATTCTGCTTATCTGACATACGAATTTCTGTCAGTATTCCTAGTGGGAAATTTAACAGGTTATTGTAAACACATTCCCTTGATCATCCCAAGGATCTATACAAGTCCAAAACCTACACCTTTAGATTTTTCTGAGAACTAGCCATAACAGGGCTTTCCCTCTGCTGTTTTCTAGAAAGGGCCTTAGAATATGCCTCCTATGGGATGGGGAGAAAAAGACTCCTTTGAGCACATAGTCTCAGCCTGTGCCCATGCTGGTGGTAACATGGAAAACTTCAGCGTTTTCCTAAGTCAATAACTGTATCAAGATATGGCAGCTCTAGGAATGTTATATAGCTACTATTGTCTCTAGTCTGGCCATTTTCCCAGGACCTTTGTTCTGTTTGGGGAATTAGGAAATGATCCATACCAAAGACTTTGACTTCAGGAAGTGGTACAAGGACACTCCTGGGGATTCAGGGCATGACCTCCTCTATTTGAGTAAGAGGTTCTGTGAGGCATAGCAGCCTCAGGGATGTTGGCAGTTTTGAACATCAATACCCTGAGGAGAGCCAGCTTTCTAGCAATCGATCTTAAGACTGTCTTGGCTGACTTCTGAAGCCACATTTTAGGAGATTCTAGCAGCTGTTAGGGTTATTCAACAGTGAAGTAAATTTGGCTTGGTTCCATGGCCTCACATCCATTTCACACACCCTTTCTTTTCCACCCTTATGCTTACAGAGTTCTCAGAAGTGCTACTCTCCATCTAGGTTATTAGAAATTTCCACTGCTGGGAACTTCCCCCTCTAATGCCTTTTCCTTACCCCACTCCATTCTCATCACCAGAAGACTTTGGTGAAATAAGATAATGAAATAAGCTGTGTATAGAAAATACATGGAAAACTCAAGAAGATCTACTGTTCTCCTAGGGTCATTCATAGGAATGAAGTCTGGATGCTAAACTATAGGAGTCCTCTACCATATTCCCAATAAACCTAATCAAGTTTGTTTCATATGACTTTTGTGAGAGAAGTTTTGCAAATTAATAAAGTCATTAATATAAGATAGCAATTATGAGGCCTTATAGTAAAAATACCAAGAAATGTGGGCTTGGGGAATTAATTAACTTCCCTAAAACAACTTAAAGTTCAGGAGTATTTAACTTTTGGTAAACCTTGACTATCTTTGTTCTAGACCTTTGACTATTATCACAAGTCTGTGACAGTAACTATTTGCTGTGGTTTATGAACCCTTATTTTGGCATAAGTTTTATATTTCAAAGTAGAACTTCCCATATAACAAACATTAGATTTTGAGCATATTGCTCCTTTGTCTCCTTTACTTATTTCAGTTAAATGGAACTGCAGATCTATGGACTTTCTGATCCTTTTTACCCATGCTCCCTAATAAGTCTAAAGTTACTTAACGTACATAAATTTTCCATTAAATTGTTAAATTGGTTTTCTATAATTTTTAGTTCAACCATGGTCTCTGGCTGCTATGAGGGATTTATTCTTCCAGTCTACCCTTATTGTCAGGTACTTATGAGTGCTAAGTACCAGGCAGAGAGATACCACTCCTAGTATTTGCAACTACTCTCAGCTGAGAACAACAATGCAGGATAAGGTTGTTTTTCCGAAGAGGAGGGAGGGGCAGAGAGCCAGAACGCCACCACTGGAACACATTCTGTGTGTCTCAGACACATGTTCTCTGTACCAGGCAGTCACATGGGTGAAAATCTGCTTCTCTGAGCATTATCCATTAGTCTGAGATCAGCTTTCTCATTTATAGACTCATCATATGGGTCTACAATGATTTATTTGTCCTGTTTTGGATGACACCATAGTAAGTTATTTTATTGTAGCTTTAGGGAAGGAAGAATCTTCTGTCTTCTATAACTGAAGAAAGTTTTTGGTGTATTGTGTATACCACTGTTGAATACTGGGTTACACGTGTCATAAGAAAGTAGATTAGGATGGTGAGATAGCTGGAGATTTAGAACAGGTATTTGATTAACAAAAAACAAAACAGGAGATAACATTATGGAGTTTCCCCAAAAAGTTAAAGATAAGCCTACCATGTGATCCAGCAATTCCACTTCTGAGCATATACACAAATGAAATGAAAATGGGACAGATATATACACTGCCATATTTACTGCAGCTTCACAATAGCCAAGATATGGGGACAAATTTAGTGCCTATCAATGGATGAATGTATCAAGAGGTGATACACACAGGAAGATTATTCAGTCATGAGAAAGAACATTTTGCCATTTGCAACAATATGAATGGACCTTGAGGACATGCTCAGTGAGGCAAATCATATGGTATTTGTCTTTTTCTGAGATCACTTATATGTGGAGTCTAAAAAACCTAAACTCCTCTCAAAAAAATAAACGTTAAAAAAGCTAAACTCCTAAAAATCAGTACCATGTAATTTGGTAGTTACCAGAGAACTGAGGTGGGGGAGTGGGAGGCAGGGAGGAAGTGGAGAAGATGGGTGTTCAAAAGGTACAAATTTGCAATGAGTAGGTAAGTCCTGGATATACAATGCACACTACTGAATATGGATATTATAGTCAAATTTGCTAAGAGACTGGATCTTAATTATTCCAACCACTAAAGAAATTATGCGATGTGATAGAATTAGCTATTTATTACTACAATGGCAGTCATGGCATAGCATATAAATATGTAAACATATTGTACACCATGTGACATATGTAAATTTCAATTAAAAAGTCAGCTGTTTAAGTGCAGAAAGAAAAAACTGTCAACTAAAATTTCTCCAAACTATTCTTTAAAAACTGAGGTAAAGACATTCCCAGATGGAGAGATTCATTGCTAGCAGAGTTTAATTATCAAGGTTGTCCTTCAGGCTGAAAGAAAAGGATACCAGAGAGTAAATCAAGCATGTGGGAAAGAATGAAGAGCATCAGAAACAAAGGAAATTTCATAACTGTTCTATGTTCCTCACTTACTGACCAGTTTTATGTTACATATACACCTAACAAAGCACCAAAACATAGGGAGAAAAACTGAAGGGAAAAATAATTGGAAGTTTCAATACCATATTCTCTATTTATATAATGATTAGACAGCAAGGATATAGAAAAATTGAACACTACCAACCAAATTAAGTAGTTCGCATTTATAAAACACTATACAATTACAGAACACATTATTTTCAGTCACACATGGAACATTCTTCAGGATAACCAGATGGTATGCCATAAAGCAAGTCAATAAATTTAGAAGGACTTCAACTATGTAAGTATGTTCTCCAATACAATGGAATTAAGAAATCAGTAATAGTAAGACATTCAGGAAATCCCAAATAGGGATTTTCTTTTAACTTCTAGATAATCCATGGCTCATAGAAAGAAGTGAAATTAGAAAACATTTTTAACTGAATGGAAATATATATCAAAATTTATGGGATGGAGCTAGAGCAGTGCTGGGAGGGAAATGTAGTTTTAAGTGCCTAAAGTATAAAGGAAGAGAGGTCTCGAATGAGGAGTCTAAGCTTCTACCTTAAACTATAAAAAGAGCAAACTAAACCCAAAGTAGGCCAAAGCAAGGAAATATGAATGGCTATCAATGAAATAGAAAACAGGAAAGTCAAAAGATACCAAAATCTGATTTAAAATAACTAGTTGACCAGTCTTTAAGACTAAGGGAAAAAGAGACAAATACTAAAATCAGGAATGGAAAAGGGGACCTCATTGCTGACTCAATTTTGTGGGTATGGAGAGGGCATGATATTTTGGAAAAGTGAGACATAAGATAGGGCTGGCATAATTTAACTTTTGAATGTGTAGAACTCCTTTAGCACTTCTAATAAGAGACCGGTCTAATTACTAGAGAAGGAATTCATCTCCCCCAAGACATTTGCTTGGCTGAGACTGGGAAGGGAAAAGTTCTGAGATCCCTCTGGACAGAATGCCGATCGATTGATTCACTTATAAGGTCTTACCCAAGTCCCATCTACTTCCTAGGTATTTATCAGATCATTCCATTTCCCATCAATTACACTGCTCTCTCTAAATCTGAGTATAGTTCTTTAGGAATCTACAAATTTGAACAACTTTATGCACCTTCCACACACCTAAAACATGGAGCAAGTACAAGATAACTGCAATGAGGTAAAACTATAATTAGGAGGAAAGGAAGTTACCAAAGGATTACTGACAGCCAGAAAGAAGGTGGATCAGCCTGCTCAGGCTGCTGTAATGAAGTATTACAGACTGGTTAGCTTAACAAAAATTCTCAGTTCTGGAGGCTGGAAGTCTGAGATCATGGTACCAGCATGGGTGATTTACAGTAAGGACTCTCCTTGATTTCAGGCCACCATCTCTTTGCTATGTCTGCATATGGCCTTTCCTTGTGTGCACATGAAGAGAAAAAGGAGAGTGCTCTGGTGTCTGAGGACACTAGTTCCATGGGATCAGGACCCCACCCTTACAGCTTCTTTTAACCATAATTCTTTGGAGGGCCCATCTCCGAATAGCTAACCTAGAGCTTTAAAATTTGGGGATGGGGAAGGGGAATACATTCAATCCACAAATTATCTCATGGACTCCCATTAGACTTTTTACCCATTTACCTGGTCAAAGAACTCACTATTATCAGGAGAGTGGTTGTCAAGTTAGCTGAAAGCTTGCGTACACTGGGAGACCTACCCTTGCACTTTGTCTTTCATAGCCATCCCTAAGAATAACCCTGAAAGGAGTCTCCTCCTGGGGGCCATTTGACCACAGCACAATTCCTATTTATTGGTGGATATAGAAGAACTTTAGCATGGCCTCAGATATTGAGCAATCACAGCAGTCCCATTTCTCCATATTCTGGTTTTGCATTTTAGTAACAACTTCTTTAAAGCCCAACTTGAAATTGGCAGCTTATCAATTTATAAGGACCACTTTGGTTAATGTTTACAGAGGTTATGTTGAATCATGATCTCTGTACAAATCACTGTTCTGAAGGAATGCAGACTCCATGGTTTAAGAGACAGAGACCATTATCATGGTGTTGGTTTTCAAGTTCAACAATAGATTGGAGTAGTGAGGCAGAAGTGTTGGTTTTCTTCTATATGTCATAGATTCAATTTGTTGGGATTCATGGCTTGCAGAAGTTACTTGAGATATGGCAGCTGAAAATCAGCTACAACTAAAGCCAGCAGAGAATACTTTGATCTCCACTCACAATCTCCAGCATTATTATACATCTTTGAGTCCAGATTTCTTTCCTTTTGTTTTTTCATCTATTAAAAGTCTCCATTTTCCTAACTTTATTCATGACAAAGTTAGGTCAGATTTTTACCTCAAATTTTGGACTTGCCAGTTTCCCTAGTTGTATTAGCCAATTCCTTAAGATTACCCCTCCAATTGGTTCTGTTTCTCTGGAAAATCTTAACTCAGCTTTTGGAAACTATAAGAACATACTTTTAAAGATGGGTTTTCTAAATTGGTTCTGGGTATCTAATTCAAATCTGATTAGATATAAACCACTATTTCCAGCAGTAAAGACCATGAGCAGTTCATGGCATGATAGGGCAATAGAGAAACTTGAAGTATTACCATTGGAAACCTGTAAATAAAGGAGGCAAGGTTACAGGTGACTACGTAGGATACCTTCAAACGTGTGTCAGTAACAAGTAGAATGGGATTTGCTGGTTATTCCTGATATCACTGGATAAAGTGGGGAAAGAGAAAGATGAGCTCAGACATTCAAATTTCCAGCTCAAGAGCTACATAAGGACCTGAAAGTGTCTATGTGTGCCTTGTAGCCACAGGGCTGAGACTTCTGGGGGCGGGAGGTGAGAAACAGACAAAACCAGAATCTTATCCTGGGACTGGCTAAATTACAATGCAAGCTGAACTCAGCCTTGCAGGGAATCAAAGTAAGGGTCTTGGTTGGGAAAAACTGGAATCCTGAAGTTGAAAGGGGATACATGAGAAGACCCAGATAAAGCTGGGGGACATGGAGCCCCTTCATTCTGATGGAGCCCCTTCATTCTAGTATGGAGTATAAGTCTAGTATAGTGTATTCCTAGAAATGAAGTATATAGGAAGCCTATTAAATTCTTGATCTGTAGAAACAAGATTCTGGGTAAGTCTAACCTGAATCTAAAAAAAAATTTTTCCAGTGGAAGTGGCCTCTCCACCTGAGTTGATTAACCCTACAATGGCTGAGGAAACTGTAGTGGTTTTACCTAAGGCAACTGCCACACAGGACAATGCAGATTCTCCTTAGGATCCACTCCCACCCCACGTTACTTTTCGGTCCAGCAAGACCCCTAAAGATGAGGTATAAAGTACGACCCAGGAGAAAACACACTACCCCAAAAGAACATGAGTTTTCTAATTTATACAGACAAACCCACAAAATATGTGTGGGAATGGACATTAAGGGTGGTGGATAGGAAAGAAGATAAACTTCATCTGGTCAGTTTTATTGAGGTGGGTCCAATAAGCAGATATTCTAGATTTAATGTTACAGCTCAGAATCAAAAGGTTTATAGCAGCTCAGTTTTTTGGCTGAAACACGGACATAAGTGTGGCCCACAATAAATTAACTTGAAATGCCAAATCTGCCTTGGAAAACTGTAGGAAAAGGAATCCAGAGACTGGAGATAAAATGTTAAGGTAGATTTTCCATTTAAGGTCAGTTCACACACCCTTACAAGGGTCTGGAAAATATACCTTTCACCACAGCTGTAAGAATGGAGTTTGTGAGAGGAGCCCCAGAATCTTTGAAGAGCTCTGTGATTGCTCTCTTCTGTAGGCCAGGCCTTACAGTCTACCTGCAATGGGAGAAATTGAATGCTGGGATGGCAGAAGCCAAGTGGTAGGGTTTAATTGCCAAAGACAAGGTGGGCATGGTTACTGTGATGGACAGGAGAGTCAAAGTACCAATAAGGATTTTCTGTCTAATATAGACTTATAACTATATACTTACAAGTTAAAACTTACAGAGTTTATATATACATATGTAGATATATTATAATTAGCATAGATTTATAACTCTTAGTATGGAGTATAAGTCTAGTATAGTATATTCCTAGAAATGAAGTATACAGAAAGCCTATTAAATTCTTGATCTGTAGAAACAAGATTCTGGGTAAAGTCTAACCTGAATCTAAAAAAAAATTCCTGGCCCCTCAGTCATTCCCAGACTTGAGCCAGTTTACAGATTCAGAGCCTCTCGAATGAGTGGGAGGCCAAGTTCCCTTGAGGGGACACTACAGGGTACATTACCAAAAGTTTATAGTAGTCATTCTCCCAGTCTTCCCCAAAGATACTTATTTTTAACTAGGGTAACTGCATGAGGGAAAATAATCAGGCCATTTGGAGAATTACTAGACACAGGCTCTGAGTGGACACTAATTCCAGTATACTCAAGATGTCACTGTGGTCCCAACAGTAGGGATTATAGAAGGTGATAGAGTTTGTTTAAATCCATCTTACAGTGGGCTAAATGGGTACCCAAATCATCCCCAGTTTCAGAATACATAACTGAAATAGACATACTCAACAATTGGCAGGATCCCCACATTGGCTCCCTGACCTGTGGCGTGAGGGTTATTAGAATGGGAAAGGCCAAGCAGAAGCCACTACAACTCCCTCCAGGAAGACAGTAAACTAGAAGCAATACTGCAGTCATAGAGGGATTATAGAGATGAATACCACCACCAAAGACTTGATGGACACAGGGGAGGTAATTCCCAACACATCCCTATTTAGCTCTTGCAGCAGGCAGATGGATCTTTGAGGAGGACAATGGATTCTTGAAAGCTTAACCAGGTGGTGACTAGTTGCAGTTGCTATGCCAGATGTGATTCCATTGCTTAAGCAAATTAACTCATTCTCTGGTGTCTAATATTCACCTATTGATCTTTCAAATGCGTTTTCTACATCCCTTCCAGTAAGGATTACCAGAAGCTATTTGCTTTCAGTTGGCAAGGCCAGTAATACACCTTTACTGTCCTACTTCAGAGGCATATCAACTCACTGGCCTTAGGTCATAGTTTAATTGTCCAGGATCTTGTTCACCTTACCCTTCCACAAGATATCACACTGGTCTACTGCATTGATGCCATTATGCTGATTTGACCTAAAAAGCGATAAGTAGAACTATTTAGTGTTATTGGTAAGACATTTGTATGTAAGAGTGAGACATTTGTAGGAGTACAGTGCTATGAGGCATAAGAGGAATACTGATTGGGAAGGAAGAAATAATGTTATCTGCAAACAAATACAGCTTTATCATCTATGTAGATAATCTGATGTCCTATCAACTGAGCAACCACAACCAAGATGTCCCTCAGTAGGTAAATGCCTAAGTAAACTAGTATAAATGAGAACGATTACAGCAAGGGTGCAGGATACAAGGCTAATATACAGGAGTCCATTGATTTCTTATGTACCAGCAATGAACACACGGAACTTGAAATTAAAAACAGTAAGGTCAGAATGGCTAAAATGGTTCCTCAAAAAGTTACAATCCAGCAACCACACTACTAGGTATTTACCCAAAGAATACAAAAATACTAATTCAAAGGGACATATGCACCCCAATGTTTATAGCAGCATTAACTATAGACAAATTATGGAAAGAGCTCGAGTGTCCAGCAACTCATGCATGAATAAAGATATGGTATATACAATGGAATATTACTCAGCTATAAAAAAGAATGAAATCTTGCCATTTGCAACATGGATGGAGCTAGAGAATATGCTAAGCAAAGTAAGATCAAGACATACCATATGATTTCAATCATGTGGAATTTAACAAACAAATGAGACAAGGGGAAATAAAAGTCCAATCAAGAAATAGACTCTTAACTATAGAGAAGAGACTGATAATTATCAGAGGGGATATTGATGGAAGGATGGGGATTTAGTGCACTTGTGATGAGCACCGGGTGTTGTATGGAAGTGTTAAGTGACTATATTGTACACCTGAATCTAATATTGCACTTTAGGTTAACTGGAATTTAAGAACCCCATAATATTTACATTACCACCAAAATAATTTAAATACTTCTTAGGTATAAATATGGAGTATGTAATGATGAGGAAGACTAAAAATGAAATCAAGGAATTACTAAAATGGGGATATAGTCCATGTTCATACTTAGGAAGACAATATTGTCAAGATGTTAATTATTCCCAACTTGATCTACAGATTTGATGCAGTTCCAATCAAAATCTTAGCAAGTTTGTGGTTATCAGCAAGCTAATCCAAAAGTTTAGAGAGGCCAAAGAACCAGAATAGCCAACCAAATAATGAGAATATTGAAAGACTGATACAATCTGACTTTTAGACTTACTATAATCAAAATGAACATGATGCCTAGTGAGCTGCTTTGTTTTTGGAGGCAAGATATCCCTCTTCTGGGTGTGTTACTTGGGCCCACTTACTGAATGACCCAAAAAGCTTCTAGTTTTGAGTGGGATATGGAAATAGGATCTGCAATAGGCTCAGGCTGCTGTGTAAGCTGTCCTGCCACTTGGCCCATATGTTCCAGAAAATCCAATGGTGCTTGAAATATCAGAAGTAGGGATACTGATTGGCGTCTTTGGCAGGCCACTATAGGTGAGTTGTAGTGCAGGGCCTTAGGATTTTAGAGGAAAGTCCTGCCATATTCTGTGGAGAACTACTCTCTACTTAAACAGCTACTTAAACAGTCTACTATTAGGCCTCAGTAGAGACTGAATGTTTGCACATGGGTCATCAGGTTATGATGTGACTGGAACTGCTTATCATAAACTGGGTCTTACCTGACCCACCAAGCAATGAAGTAGAGCTTAAACAGCATTTCATCAAATACAAGTGGTATATATATGATCAGGCCCAAGAAGGCCCTAAATGCACAGGTTACATGAAGTGCCCAATACCCATGATCCCACCCATGTTATGCCTTTTCTACCCATGCCTGCACCTATGGCCTCAAGGAGAGTTCTTCCTCATGCAGAGGAAGATAAGACTTAGGCCTGACTTAAAGATAGTTCTGTACAATATGCAGGTACCACTCGAAAGTAGACTGCTTCAGCAATATAATCCCTTTCTGTGATATTCCTGAAGGACAGAGGTGAAGGGAAATCCCTGAAGTGGTCAGAACTTTGAGAACTGTCATTTTTCTTGGAAGGACAAGTGTCCAGAGGCACAATTATAGACTGGTTCATGGCCTGTAGTTTGGCTGGATGATCAGGGACTTGGAAGAAACACGATTAGAATAGTTGGAAATCTGGGGATGATAGACTTTTCTGAATGGGCAAGGCATTTGTGTCCCAGGTGAATGCTCACCAAAGAGTGAGCTTAGAGAATTTGATAATCAAGTGGATAGGATGACCTGTTCTATGGATATCAGTGAGTCCCTTTCCCCAGCCACCCCCGTCATTATCTAATGGGCTGATGAACAAAGTGGCCATGGTGGCAGGAATGCATGGCCTAAGCACTATGGACTTCCACTCACCAATGCCAGCCTATGGTGACTGCTCAATTCCTCATCAGCCAGTAGCAAAGACTACACTGAGTCCATGATATGGCACCATTCCAAGGTGATCATCCAGCTACCTAGTGACAATGATTGTTACACTGGACTGCTTCCATCATGGAAGTAGTAACATTTTGTTCTTGGAATACTTAACACTTAATGTTTATTTTTGAGATAGACAAAGCAGGAGCAGAGGAGGGCAGAGAGAGGGAGACACAGAATCCTGAACAGGCTCCAGGCTCCAAGCTGTTAGCACAGAGCCTGACACGGGGCTTGAACTCATGAGCCGTGAGATCATGACCTGAGCTGAAGTCAGATACTTAACCGATTGAGCCACCACGATACTTAACTCTTGATATGGCTTTGCCTTCCCTGTATGCAATGCTTCTGCCAAATTATATGTGGACTTAGAATACCTCATCCACAATCATGGTATTCCACACAGTATTGCTTCTGATACAACTCCATTCAAGGCAAATAAAATGTGGCAATGGACCCAATGTTATGGAATACACTGGTATTTTCCCCATCCTGAAGCAGCTTGCTTGATAGTAGTGGAATGGCCTTTTGAAGACTCAGTTACAGTACCAGCTAGGTGGCAATATATTGCAGGGTTGCAAAAAGGTCTACAGAAGGCTCCATTGGATACTCTGAATCAGTATCCAATACATGATACTATTTCTCCCACAGCCAGTATTAACAGGTCTAGGATTTAAAGAAGTAGAAATGGGAGTGGCACCACTATTATCCCTCATGACCCATTAGCTAAATTTTATGCTTTCTGTTTCTACAAACTCAGGGCTTATAGAACTAGAGGTCTGAGTTCTAAAGAAAGGAATGCTACCTGGAGACAATGATTCCATTGAACTTAAAGTCAAGACTGCCACCTGGCTACTTTGAGCTCGTCCTGTGTGAATCAAAAGGTAAAGAAGGGAGTTACTGTGTTGTCTGGAGTGATCGATCATTACTACCAAGGGGAAATTGAACTTACTCCAAAATATAGGTAAGAAATAATATGCCTAGATATACAGGAAATTACTCAGGGTGTCTCTTGGTATTGCCATGTCCTATGATTAAGGTCAACGGAAAGCTACAATAACTGAGGTAGGATGATAACTGATCACGATCCTTCAGGAATGAAGGTTTGGATCATTCCACCAAGTAAAGAAACATAACTAGCTGATGTGAAGGCAAAGGGAATACAGAATAATGGAAGAAGGTAGTTACAAGTAACCAGTTCTAGCCACACCTAGAAGGTCAGTGTAGGCAGAGGGTAAAACTAAGGAACTACTAACACTGGGGAGTGTAAAGGAATGGTCTCATTTTGTGGATTAGGATCAGCTTCCTAAAGAACCTTTACCAAAAAGGTATCAGGAGTGTAACTAGTTCGAGTGTTGAGTCATTGGTTTTAAATGCTGCAGAGTGAAGAACATGTCTGGGTTAAAATAGGATCTGCAACTCACTGTTGATCAGATGGCTGTACGTGGTCCAGACACACTGGAGATAATTCCTGAGGAAGTGGCCAGCCTGGCAGTCTGGATAAAAACCACCATAACGTGTTTATCCTGAGAAAAGGAACTGCCAAATTCCCCCTGTAAACGCCAAGTGAAACATTCAGGTGAAGTAACCAATATGCTTCTTATATGCAAGTCGTGTGGAACTGGCTTTATGAGGACTGGGATATTCTTACTGAATATGCCTGTTACCCAGGTTATGGTAAATGCTGTGAATAAGGGGCTCTCTTTGAATAGGCACTCAATGTAATTCAATAGCTACAAAATTGGACAATAACTGGAGAAGCCTTATCCAGTTGCTCTCAGCTTCCCTGTATGGGTCTTACTGATACCAAGAATATAAAAATAATAAAGAGGGGAGAGAAAGGGGAGTGTCAAGGGACCCTACTCAGCAGAGTGGAAGTTTAGATGGTTGAAAAATGGGATGGATAGAGTGGACAATGATGGAATTGAAACAAAGCTGTTGATGCAGCACTAAGGACTGGGTGGGTCAAAGGCACATCCTGTTGGTCTCCCAATATTAGAGGTCCCCAAATCTGTTCCTATCTGCCCCAGTTTGGAGGAATTTAAGCAGCAGAAAGGCAAAAATAAAGTTGAGAAACCTGACCAGGAAATGCCTGGGGCTATGATAAAGGCAGATTAATCAAGGTATAGATTAAGGTCTACCACCTGGGGACCCAAGGCCATGGGCACATGTGCAGATAAAATGACAGAGGGAGGAAAAAAAATTCTGGACTCCTTGACACAGGAGGCCAAGGCATTGTGAATCTGAAATCTGTTGAAGTCTTAATGGGGTATAAGGTTAGATTGGGAGGAGGATATGGAAATATAGCAGTTGATAAGATTAAAGGTGGGAATTTAGATGAAAGTTGGGATTCTTGGGTTGCCTGGGTGGCTCAGTCGGTTAAGCATCCGACTTTGGCTCAGGTCATGATTTTGTGGTTCAGGAGTTTGAGCCCTGTGTCAGGCTCTGTGCTGAAAGATCAGAGCCTGGAGCCTGGTTCAGATTCTGTGTCTCCCTCTCTCTGCCTTACCTGGCTCACCCTGTCTCTCAAAAATAAATGTTAAAAAAATTGGGATTCTCAAACAGACTTTTTGAGGTGGTCACATCTCCTTTACCTGAATTATTGGGATGGAGATTATATCCAACTAGATTGCTTCCTCTACCTAATACTGTAAAACAGAAGACCCTGAAATCTACCTTCAGGCCAGCTTTAATTGAACGTGCTAAGTGGGAATTACTGAAACTGCCTGAGTCCACTTAGAACCACACAGAATATTTAGTAGGCAAAAAGATTACCACTTTAATGACATGCTGGAAGTTGGATCACTGGTACCAACAAATTCCGTGTGGCTCATGAAAAAGGAGATGGTTCATGGAGACTAACAGTGGATTATGGAGGCTTAAATAAATTGTATAGCTCACCATTTTCAGAACTGGTTTCAATCATACAAAAAATACAATGGAGGGAAGAAGGCTGGTACTTAGTGATTAATTTTACAGATATTTGCTATGTCTCCATCATGGAAAAGAGCCAACCACAGTTTGCCTTCACCTGGGAAGGAACCCACTTACCTTTACTGTGCTGCCACAGGGTTTTCTGAGCTCACCCACTTACTGCCAAAATTTTGTTAGAAGGGATTTGGACTGGATGCAGATCTCAGTTATGATATCAGTGTAGTGTATTATCTCAAATTAAATCCAGGTAGATTTTAGTGGCCAACTGGGGCTGGTTAGTAAATCCAGCAGATGTTCAAGCACCTGTACAGGTGGTAAAATTCTTGGGTATAACTTGGGCAGGAATGACCTGGGATATTCAAGTGAGTAAGAACAAACTGTTACTACCCACTCCTAAAACCAAGCAAGAAGCCCAGAGTTTGGTTAGTTTATTTGGACTTTGGAGAACTCATTCCATATCTGGCAATATTGCTAGCTTTTATCTATAAGATTACCTGAAAGAAGCTGTATTTGAATAGGGACCTGAACAAGAACAGCCATGTCTGAATTCTACAGGGTGGCTCTCCTAATGCCTTATGGGTTCTTATGACCCCCACTCAGATAGGATTGTCCAAGTATCTTCCACCTGTACTCATGTAGACTGGAGCTTATGGCAAAAGTCCATGAGGGTCTCTTAGCAGCAACTGTTGGGATTTTGGAACAAAGAATTCTCAGATGTTGCCATCTAGTATATGCCATAAGAGATCTTAGCCTTCTTTTGGGCATTAAGACTGCTTCAATGACTGAAGGACATAATCCTGAAAACTGAGATACCTGTAGGGCCTTGGGTGATGTCAGAGAAACACTAACAAGGAAGGCAATTCCCAGAGGGGTTCAATAAAATGGAATGATTTGTGTAGAAGCATGCAACCAGGCGAGTGAAAGGAGGTGACCATCATACTCATGAGCAGGTTTTCCCTTTTCCTCTAGGGCAAACTTTGGAGCCACCTGAGGAACTGCTAGAATGAATTGCCACGTGGACAGTATCTGGTGAACAGCTCTTGACTGAACAACAAAGAGCTGCTTGGTTTTTGGGCAGCAGTTTCAAGATGAATGGATGACATCCCATTTGGGAAACTGCCACATAAGACCACCAGATAGAAAGGCTTTGATTAAAGAAGCTAAGAATAAGTCAGCTTAATAGGCTGAATTGCCCATTTACCTAGTAATGATGGAAGAATGGTGCAATGGTAAAAAGCCCCTAGGTTTATTTACCAACTCATAGGCTATAACCAATAGCCTGGCTGTATGGTCAGGTATATTGGCAATGGAAAACTGGACTATTAAAGGGATGCCTAAATGGGGCATGGCCCTGTGGAAGTCACTCCAGAACATAAGGGGCACATCGGAGTAGGACGTATTGATGCCCATTGGAAGAACCTCTTCCAGATTTGGAAAGGAATTAGAACCACCAGATGGACTTTTCCATGTGCTCGAGGTGGCTATGTAGATCTATGAAGTGAGTGGACATAGTGGTACTGTAGCAATGTAGAGTTGGGCTGAATCTAGACATTCTTCTTCCACCCTGCAAGGCACAAAACGTCAGAATGGTTCTGTCAACAAGAGAGACAGACTGCATATGGCTATGGGAAAAATTCCTGGGTGATGGGAAGGAAGGCCCCACACATAGCTGGCAAATGGATTACATAGGCCAGTGCCAGTAGCCCTTGAGGGGGGAGCTATAAATGGATCCTAATCGGAATAGATGCTCTAGACTGGGTCTTCACATCCAGTGATAGATGTAAGTACTCAAAATACTGTTAAGAGGTTGAAACAGAAGATACTGTACCAATCTGGGCCACTGAATTACATTTGTTCAGACCAAAGGATTCATTTTTCAGCCCATGATGTCCAACAGGGGGGATAAGATATCACATCAAATGGACATGTTTATCACCCTCATAGTAATGGTCTGATAGAGAATTGGAATTGGCAGTTGAAAATTTGCTGTCTAAAATGGGGAGGCATGGGGAAGAGACAAAAACATGAATAGCTGGCTTACATGCCTCCATGAATATGTAGTTATATTCAATATGAGGGGGACTAAAGGAAGGTCCCCACTGGATAGATTCTTCTGCTTTTCCTGGAAATTTGGGTGAAGAATGGGGGAGAATACTGGTGTGACCACACAATTCTTTGTATCACTTCAATTTTTTTCCCTACTTGTTATAGTGGTCCAGGGACCAGGGATGCTACTGTGGGTGCTGAAAGTGGGGAGGATTCCAAAGCAGAAACTCTGAATTCCTAGGGGCTGATGGCATGACTTGTAGCTGCACCCTATTCTGGCGAAGTTGGGAATGATAGTGAATGCAGTTACAGTAAATGTAGCTGTATTTCCTGGTGAGGATAGCCTGCTAGTTTTCTACTTTTGTAAACTACCCTATATGAATGGAAGTGGGCTAAGGGCGAGGCACTTGCTAGATTAGTGTTACCGGCAGCAATGTGGATCAGTACAGTGGCTGAAAGTAATATCCCTTCCAGAAGGTGGAAAAGTCTAGATAAAAAATGACAAATGGACAGGGGAAATAGCTTTACCAGAAGGTAAAGGAATAAGTGGGTTAAACAATGAAGGAAAGCCAATAGTTGCTTAATACACAAAGGTAACATTCTCCTGCTCTGAGCCTCTAAGTACAATTATTGTAACAACCCCTGTCCTTAGTGTCTGGTATATGGGCAAGGGAAGATTGTTGGAAAGGCAAAGCAAACACTTCTGCAATTCCTACTGGTTTGTTCTGTAATGGAAGATACTAAGTCAAGGTGAATCAGAAAAAGGTCAGAAGCCAGAGGAGGAGATCTGCCAGGAGACCTCTCCAGCTTTAAGACTTTGGACAGCAACAGGTCAGCTGAGTCTGGTCAGGATCAAAGATCAGGTATCTAAAAAATGGTATCTTTAGCCAGTCCTTACGGCAATCCCGACTACTGTTCAAGGGTGTGAGACCTTGACCTTATACTCTTGGATTTTAATATTGGTCTTTAAAAAGGGTTTGGAGTGGGTTAATAGGTACCAATTATATGTGGTATATAAGAAATCTACTTTATTTTTTTTAATTTTTTTTCAACGTTTATTTATTTTTGGGACAGAGAGAGACAGAGCATGAACGGGGGAGGGGCAGAGAGAGAGGGAGACACAGAATCGGAAACAGGCTCCAGGCTCTGAGCCATCAGCCCAGAGCCGGACACAGGGCTCGAACTCACGGACTGCGAGATCGTGACCTGGCTGAAGTTGGACGCTTAACCGACTGCACCACCCAGGCGCCCCTATAAGAAATCTACTTTAAGCATAAAGATGCATAATATGTCTTTTGCTATCCCTTTACTAACACTATCCCTTTGCATAATATGTCTTTTGCTATCCCTTTACTAACACTAGTCAAAATAAATCTGGTTAATTTCAGACAAAGTTTAGAGCAAGGGAAAATTACTGGGATTAAAGAGGGGCATTAAATAATGCTAGAGGTTAACTCTCCAAGACAATCCTTAATGTGTATACACTTTACAGAACATCAAAACATGCAAGGCTAGAACTGCAAGGAGAAATAGATGAATCCAAAATTATAGTTGGAGATTAACTCCCCTCTATCAGTAAGTGATAGATCCAGCAAGTAGAAAATCAGGACATAGTTGAATTGAACAGCACCATTAATCAAATGGATCTAACTGACCTCTGTAAGTTACATTATTTAACAGAATATTCTTCAAACTCACATGGAACATTCATGAAGAGAGCATTTTTTTAAATGTTTATTTTTGAGAGTGAGAGAACACAAGCAGAGGAGTGGCAATGAGAGGAGGAGACAGAATCCAAAGCGAGCTCCAGGCTCCGAGCTGTCAGAGCAGAGTCCAACGTGGGGCTCAAACTCACAAACCATGAGATCATGACCTGAACTGAAGTTGGACACTTAACCAACTGAGCCCTAAGATAGGATTCTGGGCCACAAAACACACTGTCTAGTAGGTTTAAAAATAAGTCAGTCTACTCATACCAAAATGGAATTAAACTAGAAATAAGGACTGCTGGAAAACCCAATACTGAGGTTAAATGTTTTTTAAATAGATGGGTCAAAGACTTAAGTTAAATAGTTTGAAGTTAGAATACAAAATACAAATCATATTTTTATTGTAAATTTTATATTCAAAGTTTGTGGAATGCTGTGAAAGCAGTGCTTAGAAAAAAATTTAGCCTTGAATATATATTAGAAGAAATGAGATCTAAAAGAGGACCTATACTTCTATCTTGGAAAACTAGAAGAAGGGATTTAAGCCTCAAGTAAGCAGTAAAGAAGTTAGAACAGACATCAATGAAATTGAAGTCAGGAAGTCAATGGAGAAAGTCAAAACCAAAAGTTGGTTCTTTTACAAGATCAGTAGAAGTGATAAACCTCTAGCCAGGTTAAGGGGGGGAAAAGACACAAATTATTAAACAGAAATGAAAGAGGGACCATAACCATGGACCCCTACACGGTAGAGGAGTATTTTGAACTATACTCCTACATTTGACAATCTAATGAAACAGACCAATTCTATGAAAGATCATCTCTGAAACTCGAACAATAGATGAATATAAAGAAAATGAATCAGTAACTAACACAAGACACACAGTCCATATGGGTTCACTGGGGAATCTCAAAAACATACAAAAATCCTCCGCAAAATATTAGCAAACCAAATCTGGCAACACATATACTGTGACCAACTGAGATTTATTCTAAGGATGCATGGTTGACTCAACATTTAAGAATTGCTGTAGTTTATCAAGTCAACAGGCTAAAAGAAAAATCATGAAGTCAATGGATGCAGAAAAAGCATCTGACAAACTAGCAATGAAAAATGTAGAATTGGAACCTACAGTATATGAATTCAAATTTGTTTTTCACACTACCTGTGTAAATTTCAGGCAAATTAGTTAGCCT
Organism: Acinonyx jubatus; assembly: GCF_027475565.1. Classification (NCBI taxonomy): domain Eukaryota; kingdom Metazoa; phylum Chordata; class Mammalia; order Carnivora; family Felidae; genus Acinonyx; species Acinonyx jubatus. The sequence continues at coordinate 53,710,121 of NC_069390.1, read as the reverse complement.
CCGTGTGTCTCAGTTTCTTCATCTGAGAAATGAGGATTATAGAAGCTCACATCTCCTCAGGTTGTTTTGGTGAAAAGGAGAAAAAGAATTTGGGAGATAGCCAGAGGAACGAAAGTATAGCAGCACAACGTAGTAAGGGGAGGAGAAGATAAGAAGGGGTACTTGATACTGGGATAGGGATTTCATTTAATGACTGACAATTAGAAGCTTTTTTATGTTTATTGGTATAATACAGCCCATCATTTGTCAAGTCATTCTGACACCTGAATTAATATTTTCAAATCTGCCTATGAAGATGTAGATCTGAAGGGGATTCTCTCATCCAGTTGTACATCCACAGTTACTTCAGGCTTTAACAGAAACCTCCCACATCCTGGAAAACGCAGAAAAGAGTAAATCACCAATGGTACTGTGTGGGAGTGGGTAAAGGGATGCTAGGGATCTGATGGTTTGAGGCTCAGAGAAAGTTGATTGGTGGAATGAGGGATATAGAGGGAGGTGCAGGATAAGAAAGGATGTGATAAAGTTCACAAAAGGTGTGAAAACTCAGGGGTGTGTGTGTGTGTGTGGGGGGGTCAAGGATGGGATCAAGATAAGGAAAACCCGGGTTTAAGGATAACTTGGTCAAGGACACATGTCTAGAAGTGTCAGTACTGGTAATCAACTAGACAGATGTGGGTTCACGTATATGATCTTACCCACTATGGTATACCACTTCCTTCAGAAGTAAGAAGGGGCTCAAATTTGATCCAAGATCCTGGCTCTACCACTTATAAGCTAGGAGGATTTTTGGCAAAGTTCTTTATGTTGAGCACCAGTATTTCCATTTATGGATGAGAAAAAATCAGCCTTCAGACTTCAGAGAAGATGTATGCATGTCACTCAAATATTTATTCCCACCTACTCCAATTCAGGAGTTGGCCTAACACACTGAAGAGTTCTTTTTTAGGAATTTCACATGAAGGATGGCTTATTTCAGAGCAAGGATACAACTCATTGAAAGAGTTATAAACCAGAAATCCAATATTCAATTTATTTTGGGTCCCTGGTATCCATAGGTTAGCCTGACCAGAATAGCCTCCTTATATTTGATGGACTTATAAGGGAAGCCATGTTGTAAGACAGGGCTGATTGGATGAAGGCAAAGCTGAATCAACACATTCAAACATAGGATTAACATGTTTAACATGAAGCTTGTGGTTTTCCTTTGTGTTGTGGAGCTGTCATGGTCTCTCATCCTTGGGCCAGAATGCCCTCTCCTGGACAGTGCTAGAATGTGTATGGACCATGTTTATTTCGGATTCATCTCTGCTTCCAAGGCTGAATAGACTTCTGACTCCCATTTAATACAGATTTAAGATATCCTATGGGGAACGTTAGTATCTTTAATGTTCTTTTACACAGCTCATATGCATACTTCTCTATCAGTTGAAAAAGGTGGTCTTGAGTTGGTCCATAAAGTCAAATTATTAAAGAGGCCTTATAACCTTTAACATGATTCAATTGATACTTAGAAATTATAGTCAATAAATCAGTGTATCATGCAAGATATGTATAAGAATCATAGCCAACCTACTAAATTCTAAGTTTAAAGGAGGAGTTCAATTGGATGTGGTATTTACTGAACCAAGTTTCAAAAGCTAGATATAGATTCATATCTGGGATGACATTCCTACTTTACTTGGCAGAGGGTATAACATGTGCACAAGCACAAAAGCAAGGAATTACCCTGCAGCTACAAGCAGTTTTACATAGAATATAAACTTAAGGTTGGGAAGGAGGTAGCAAGGTTCTAGAGTTCCCAGATTTTCCTGAGGTGTTGGAAAGTAAGCTACTCTGGAAGGGGAGTAAAAGTGAGAGCCTTCATGTATTGATTCTACTGCATTAACCCCTGTTCTGACCATGTTGGTTCCTGGTCTAAAGGAGACAGGAGGTCTCCCAGGCTGATGAGAGCTAATGCTTCTGAAAGAAACAAAAATTATAGTAGTTCTAACAATGCTGTTTATTAAGTGCCCGATAGGTTTTCTTACAAGCCTCTTCATACACAGTATCTCAATTATGAAAGCTACCCAGAGATGATTATTCCTACTTCACACTAAGGAAAAAAACAAAAAAACCTTGTTCAAGGTCACACAGTGGGTATTATGACTGAACTAGCTTGCAAACTCAAGCCTTTGGAGCTTCCAAGGCCATGTCTTGCCACAGTCCTAATCATGATACCCACCAACACATAAGCATCCCATTAAGATACACCAAGATGGGTGCCTGGGTGGCTTAGTTGGTTGGGCGACATACTCTTGGTTTTGGTTCAGGTCATGATCTCAAGGTTTGTGGGTTTGAGCCCCACATTGGGTTCTGCCCTAAGAGTTCAGAGCAGGCTTAGGATTCTCTCTCCCTCTCTGTGCCCCACACCCAAAACAAACAAAAAGCAACACCAAGAGATAAACCACTTTCTCAGTTTGGCTTCTCTCCTTTCTGAGGAATGGGAATGGGATGTTAGGTTGGAAAGGTTAGTTTCAGAAAGACATAAAGGAGATGCACTGCTCTACCTCCAAGTCCATGGGATCCATTCCTCAATAATGTGAACCAGAGTGGGGTGGGGGGGGAGGGGGGAGTCCACAGTATATGGTTTTTAGGGAATAGCCATTGGTTTGTCTTTTCAATTTTTTGGTTTGTATTAAAGTTTAGAGACACTATTATCACCTCCAAATACTTTCAGAATATCAAAACTTCATTAGATATTTACAGCCATGCTGAACTCTAATTACAAGGAGATTCTTCATCCTTTTCCTATAAAAGCTTTTATGATTTCTATTTCTATTGGTGCCCTTAGAATAGCTACAGACTCCAGGGAGGCCAGATACAACCAGCAAGAGCAGGACTTGGACACCCAAGTAATCATGACTCAATTAGAGAGTCTGTCTGTTCTCCTGAGACCTCTCTGGACCAAGCCTGACATACTAGGGATAGCTATGCTTAAGGTTAGATTGTGTTCATTCTTCTGGGACAAAGCCTGTTATTTTCCTTCTCTACTAAGGGAAGTGGGAAGGTTAACAAGTCCAGATAGAATTCCCTCAACCCCTGAACAGAATGCTTATAAGTGCCAGGCCTCAGTGGCATTTGCAGAGCCCTAGGCTCTTGCTGACACTACCCAGCAGAGGTAAGAGCATTGTATAAAAGGGGAATCTAGAAAAGGAACAGAGGTCATCAGGAGGGGTTCCAAGACTATTAGGATGAACAGACTTGGGACCCTTGGGCATTCTACTTCTGACTGTGCTCCTGTGTAAGTCTCCAAGACAAGACTCAGAGGGAAGGAATTCTCTTGGGAGGGGACTTGAAGTGTGGAATCCATACAGAGCTCATGCTTCCTTACAGATTCAAGGAGTCTGAAGAGGCCCTCTAGATTGCTAATGGCAATCCAAAACACTCCAAGACACCTGCCAATGTTTTCAATATGCAATAGGTTATTCTCATTCAACATAGCTAGGCATTGTGTTACCCCAGGGATTATACTAGAGAAGATAGGAATGCTCCTTATTCTTATGAAACTTAGATTGTTTGAGGGATCATCCATGTAAGCAGGTAATTCAGAGCACTATGTGTGTATAGTACAAAGACAGGCACTGAGCACAGACAGGGTTGGAGTGATTTAAGGTGACATCTAAGTTATGGAAAGGTGCATATGTAAGGATTGGCTAGGTGAAGAGGAATGCCATCCCAACAACAAGAACATGGGTAATTCTTAGAGGCAAAAGAACATGATATAGTTAGGAAGTAGAAAAATTCAGCCTTGTTGGAAGGTAGTGGGTAGGGTCAAGAATGGTAAAAAATCTGGTTGGTGTTGGCAGATGTATTTGGATAGAGCTCAGGTGGCAGGTTGGCCTGACTCCTTATATCCTCACGGCAACTCTGAGCAGGAGCTTCAGTAGCCTTCCCTTCTGTTGTGTTTGAAGTGTGAAGGCTGTTTGACTAGGGAGACATGTTAAGGAATGTTAGGATCTTAGGGAAGGATGGGAATGGGGCAGTCAGCAAAGTTAACCAAGACTCAGCCCAGTCCCATTTAACAATGGAAGTGCATCTCTCCAGTCATGGGTACCCTTTTCAGTTTTATTAGGGGTTTCTGGAGATGAATAGGAAGAGGAAAACATGGAGAGGAAACGGTCATTGGGAAAAAGAGCTCTGTATGTTGTCAGGTATAGGGGAGGAAAGAGAAAGGATACATATAAAATCTGCCTTCTTCAGGGCTTGAGGCCATTCCAGGGGATTGAAGACATTTGGCTTGGCTCTAGTAAGGTCTGATGTAGTACAGGTGTGCTGGATTTCAAGAGAAATCACTTCTGATGTCTAGAAGTCCCTAGTTATACTTAGCTTTGTATATAACTTGGGCTGTGAGATCTTCCAACAACAGGACTTCTCTGCCCAAACTCCGAAGGAAATGATTCCCCAGGTTGTGAGGCAGTATTGATGAGACTCAAATGGCATCAAAAGAAAAAAAAAAGACTGCTGAAACCTTCACTAAAATAGGAGGGTAACTGCTGAGGGAGGAGGAGCATGGGGATAGAAAACAAATTCATTGACAAGTCCTGTTGATTTTTCCATTCAAGGGTTCTTCCTTTTCTGGAATAAAGATTCTCTATGTGATTACACCTTTGCTTAGTACAGCATCAGGTTATTAAAGCCAGTTGATTAGATGCAAGGGTGAAGTAGACAAGTCCCCTCTTAAGTCTAGAAGTCCTGGTAAAGGTCATTTAGCCCTGAATTCCATTCATTTGCCTGTAGAACTAGTTCTGTAAAGTTGTCAACTTTCAGATTACATGTCCTGCTAAGGAAGCAGACAACTTCTCAAAGACAGTACTGAGTGAAGATTGTATAGTATTGGGATCTGGTGTGACCCATCCAAACCAGTGGCCTGGTGAAAGTGGCAGTTGAAGAGATTATCTACAGAGGCCTGGAAAGGGTTAAGGAAACTGACAAGGGGATGGTAAAGCACCAGAACCAACCTTGCACATTATTATCCTACTCAGGCCTGACCACATAAGGGAAGATGCTGTTGCCAGAAAACAGGAGGGGTCACTTTTTAGAGCTGTTGCCTTTGGTAGAAAACCATGGCAAGGCCATATGTGCGTGGCAGGAAGGGAACTGGAGAACATGTTCCTGATCTCCGGTCTCCTTTTCTTACCTCTTTTTGGTGCCTCATATTGGCTGAACTCCTCTAGAAGACAGAAGAGAAGGGAATCTGAGTAATGCAGCCCTATAAACTCCAGCTTATAGGGACCTAGGACAGGGCTTCAGAGGGACAAATGGAAAATAACCAGCACACAGGGTGAAAAAACCAAGACAGACTCCCCTTGCCTGACTTCACCTGGTCACTTCAATCACAGGCTGGTTCCTATGCTCTTTTTTTACCCCAGCCTTAATGATTCAGCCTTTTTACTGCTACTGCCAACACTGTTCCCATTTGTAGTGATATAGGAGAACCTTGAGATGGAGAGGAAACCCAGCTCATCGAGAGGAATTCTGTGGGATCAAGTCATTACTATGGTGGTCATCCTCCCAGTACCACGGCTCCCTAGAGAGGCATTCCAAGGTTTTTTGAACTTTAATATTTCAACACCAAAAATATATCCAATATTCTCAACTGCGAAAAGCTAATGCTTACTGTTAATGTGTCAGCATTGCATTCTTGTTTAATCCTCATGCCTCCTCTAGGCTACAAGTGTTTAACTTTGTTGTCAGTTGAAGTCAATTATATGATAGGATATGATATGTATGTAAACTTGCTTCAGCTCCTACTGCCAGGATCTGAAACCAGATCTGGAAAATTCCAAAGCCCAGACTATTAACTATCTGCTATAGTCAACCCAACAAGGTTCAAGATGTAGGAGACAAAGCTTATATGTTTTTCTCCTTCCTTGACATTCCTCTAGTATAGATAGGAAACATTCTGGTATAATCCTTTAGACCCTGAAGAAAAACCCACACAAGATTTCTTCTAGGTCTTTTCTCAAAATACAAATATTCCTTTAGCCAGTTGTCCTGAACTCCAAGTAGGACATTTCTTCTTTGGCCAAATACTTGTCCTCTAGGCTTCATGCCACTCAGAGCTGAATGGGTCTTCTTCCCTAATGGGGAGAATGCTCTGCTTCTGGAGCCTTATCCTCTATTTAGCCTCCATAAAAGGAGAGGGCCCTTGCAAGGATCTGCCTCTTGGCAGACAAACTGAGTTACATTCAGCAGCTTTTGCTTTTCAAGAATTGCTTTGTTTCTATCCTTCAAGGTCCCTTTTCTTCACCGGTCCATGTCTTAGTGATTTTTGGCCTGTAGATTAAAGGTTTCAGATCATCCAATAGCAAGTGTTGGCCTGAAGCTTAACCTTTGATTTACCACAGAGCCTAGACAGTCCTGGGGGGTCTATCAATGTGTCTTTTCAAGAAGCTCTCATTTTGAGACCTAATAGAATACTGAGAGATACCGTATAGTTTACCTTTAAAGGACTAAATAGGTACTGGTCTGCCTTAGGTCATTTCAATGATTGATGCAAGAACATTGCTCCTTGGGAGTCCTATTATACAGAGATACTCTTACATTCAAATATGTATTTGGCTTGTGCTTGGCAAATTTTTGTCAGGTAAAATTTTGTGACCGTAATAATATGACACTTACACTATGATATTGTTCCATGATTTCTTTTAAGAAGTTTATAGCATCTTACCAATGATTCTATTCTTTATTATAGGATTTAATAAAATATTTCTAGAAAAAGTTTCTACTGCATTTTGGGGCATGAGTGAGAAGGTTCATTTATGAATCATGCTCACTTTTCAAAATTCCTGCTCAGTACCCAGCTCCTTCCAGCTTGCCGGCATCCCAGGGCTGGAGTCCCTGCATCTCTGGCTTTCCATCCCCTTTGGCTCCATGTACCTGGTTGCCGTGGTGGGGAACATCACCATTCTGGCTGTGGTAAAGGTGGAGAATAGCCTGCACCAGCCCATGTACTTCTTTCTGTGTATGTTGGCGGGTGTTGACCTGGTTCTATCCACTTCTACTATGCCCAAACTGCTGGGAATCTTCTGGTTTGGTGCTGGTGATATTGGTCTGGATGCCTGCTTGGCCCAAATGTTCCTCATCCACTGCTTTGCCACAGTTGAGTCAGGCATCTTCCTTGCCATGGCTTTGGACCGCTACGTAGCCATTTGCAACCCGCTACATCATACCACAGTGCTCACTCATGCTATGGTGGGACGGTTGGGGCTGGCTGCCCTCTTTCGGGGGGTACTCTACATCGGACCTCTGCCTTTGATGATCCGCCTACGGCTTCCCCTTTACAAGGCTCGTGTCATCTCACACTCTTACTGTGAGCACATGGCTGTGGTCACCTTGGCATGTGGTGACAGCAGGGTCAACAATGTCTATGGGCTAAGCATTGGTTTTTTGGTCCTAATCTTGGATTCCATGGCTATTGCTGTCTCTTATGTGATGATTTTCCGGGCCGTGATGGGGCTAGCCACACCTGAAGCCCGACTTAAAACCCTGGGGACATGTGGTTCTCACATCTGTGCCATTCTGATCTTTTATGTTCCTATTGTGGTTTCTTCTCTCATTCACCGATTTGGTCACCAGGTACCTCCTCCAATCCACACTTTACTGGCTAACTTCTACCTCCTCATTCCTCCAATCCTTAATCCCATTGTTTACGCTGTCCGCACCAAGCAGATCCGGGAGCGGCTTCTCCAAATGCTGAAGACAGAAACTAAGTTCAAGTGACCATTACTTCCTTCCCTCTCAAACATATGGAGAAGGTATTTAAATATGGTGGGCAGCTTGCCAAATGGGAGCTTCAAGCTGTCTGAGAGGTTAGGCCCAGTGTTCTCCAGTTTTTGTGATTCCAAAGGAATGTTAAGAATGTACAGCTTTAAGTTCTATTTATGTTTATTTTAATGACTAAAGGGTATTTGAGCTGTAAAGGTGAAATTATGATGACCTCAGTAATACAAATAGTAAGATATTTATAAGAATTAAGTGCTGAATGAACACTAACTTGTGAGGTAGTTAGTACTGTTCACATTTTACACATTGGAAATAGGATAGAATACCCTTGCTTTATCAGTTGCATGCAGAGCTTCTAAGATGCCTAGATCCAATGCTTTGGAGTTTAGAAAGTTATATAATAGGTTCTACTTTTTTCTGTGCCGGCTTCAATTCTAAAAAAAAAAAAAGAAAATGGAGTCATTTCATTCATGTGGACTTAACAGGAAAAGCAATTTTGATTTAAGCCTTTAAGCCAAGATGCTAAAATTGCTTGTACTAAGAAAGCATGGAGTGTTCTAGAAGAACATGGCCTGTTAAAAAAAGATCAGCTTAATGAAGGGCAGTGGACAAGATGATCAGGTTTCAACATGACCTTCGTACTTCTGCAGACCCATTCCTGTCAAGTAGCCTGAAGCGTGTGAGGGCTCCATGAAGAGGAGAACCTCTACTCCTTGCAGTAGCTCTCCCTGGGTACATCTGTAGGATTCCTCACTACATATGGTCTTTTTGAATTGATCACAAAATAAGGTGAAGTTAGGAGTTCTAGCATTTCTAGGAACATTGACTTTACCTTCCAGATTAAGTATTAGTTCAATATCTAGAAAAGGACTACAGAACACCTTGCTAGTTAAGTAGGTGCTGTTGAAAGTTACTTATGTGATTCTTAACCACAGTTTGTAGGCAGTTACTGTCCCTGCTTTGCACATAAGAAATGGATATTCCCAGAAGTGACAGAAGAATTGCCCAAGGTGACTCAGTTTATAGGAGGTAAAAAAAAAAAAAAAAAAAGAATTCAGCAGTTAAAAATTTGAGAGTGAGCATTCATGAGTGAGCATGAGGGGCAGAGGGAGGGGGAGAGAATCTCAAGCTGGCTCCATACTTAGTGCTGAGCCAACAGGGGGATCTAGGCCTGATCCCATGACCCTGATATTATGACCTGAGCCAAAAATCAAGTCCAACACTCGACTGAGCCAGCCAGATGCCGCATGGAATTCAGTGGTTTAGAATTCCAAAGCCTCTAGTCCTTATGACCCTCATTTTACTCAGCTGTGGAAAAGATGAAAAGCTCTTTTCCTAAAGGTCTGAATGGTTGCATACTTAATGTCTCTTACACAGCTGACACTATAGTCAGTCCCAACTGCGAATGCACAGATCAGTTCCCCTTCAAAAGGGTAGAACTGGATGCAACTCAAAGTTGGATTACAAACCCTTAACTATAACCAGGCAGGAAGATGTTGAGTCTATTGAGCTTTAGGTATACAACAAATGATCACAGACCTTAGTATGAAGGGAAGTAGTCAAGTGCAAATGAAAGATCACTATACAACAACCAGAATAAATGATTTCTGATTCTGACTATTGGGATATCTAGAATGTGTTCATTTAGGGTTCTGATTATATTCACATTTCCCCCAAATCTCTAACTTTTAGCCTATTCTATCCCATAGTTCCATCATGGTTTAGCTTTCCTGAACCTTAGGTCTGAGTTTGGGAAGAGTCAAATAGTCTTCATATAAAAGGGAAAACAATCATAAGCAAAGTCCTATTTTGCTTACCCCCACCATGGTTGGGGACCAAGGGAAGGGGTTTGGAATTAATATCAAGTATGTGTTCACCGGATCTCAGGGCCCTCTTTGTGGAGGAGTGTGGGAAAAGGCAAGGACAAGGACATGGCCTGGAGAAAAGGTCTGAAGCTTTAAGCATTTAACTACCAGGTTAAAAATTGGAGAGAGGATAGAAACCTTGTTCTTCTCCTTTAGTGCATAGCATTTATATTTTCTGAGGGAGAATATGCTCAAGGGACTTAGGTATAAACTTGAACCCAATTTATGGCACTCTTCATTTGGAGTTCAGCCTAGCACATGAATTTGCTTTTTGCAGATTAGCTATGGAATATCAATCCCTCAACTCTTATGTATTTTAGTATTGTGAAACCTGGATGTAGCCAAGAGGCATTCGGTTTGCTACCTAAGCAGAAAAGACTAAGGGGTTTTATAGAGCATACAACAAAGCATGGAGATTGTTGTGGCAACCTTCAAATATGCCTCCCCCATCTCCTGTGGTAGGAGTGTGGTTGACTGTCAGCCTTAGCTGTTGCCATCTAAAAATCCACCATGTTCCGCTGAGGTCACATTTTCCACAAGCAGCTCCTAGCCAATGACTAGGCATTATAGGGATGGAGGGTAGGCCCATTCCTGCAGGACAGAATACTTGTGACAGGTAACTATGGCTATGGGACTCCTCACTGTACTTCTAAAAGCTTCGGCAAGGCCAATGAAGTCTGAGACCTTTCCTTCCTTAACCTCTTTCAATACTTTACAGAGGTCAGACTGGCATTGTGAGCGGATAGCTTGCCCAGCATTTAGCTCCCTCTGCATTTCTCTCATAGGCATAGCTTCCAGTAAGTCTAATCCCGTCTTGTGGTCTGCTTCTTAGAGGACCAAGAGTAGTCAGAGCAAGCAGAATGTAAAGTGGGCATCTGGCTGGCTCACTAACTGCCTGGCGGAGGAGGACGATGCCACCTTAGTGGGTAGGGCATAGGTAGTCCTTCACACAAGATGGTGACTCAATTGCTAAAGATTTCACTAGTGGGGAACTAAGATATCCCAGTAGGGGGGAAACACCGTTGCAAGTGTGAGGATACAAACATTTGAGAAATGTGGGGGAGGGTACAGTCTATAAAAAAAAAATCATGGATTTTTTCTAAATTACACTGATGCCTTGCAGAAGGATGGTAAGATTGAGAGCTATTAACAAGCAGTTAATGGTTATGCATGAGAGCCTGAGCGTCTGCTTACAAAAATATTCTTATCTGCTGCAATAATACAGCTAAGTGACAGGCCAAAGACCGTTGTTAGAGGCATAGAGCACTCAGTGTTTGAATGCTCAGCCAGAGAAGGTCAGGGTTCTATTTTGGAAAACCTGGGATACTAAAACATGGCATGGGAACCTCTGGATGCCTACCTTTGGGTATAGTGGCCCTACAGCTACTCCAAATGCTTGGACTTTGAGGTGACCCACATTTCCTTAGTAAGGGGTGGCTTCTGTGAGGCAACAGGTGTTCCTCTCCAGAGCCATCCTCACCTCTCTTCCTGGCTACTGTGCTGATAACCAGGGTTAAAGGGAGGCAGGGCCCAAGTTCTCAGAATTAGCTAGCACATACTGACATGAGTACCTGTGGGAATGGTTTGGGGAGTATTTGATCAGGAGGAATAGGATATAAATAGGTAATATTAAGACTAGATGAAAAAAAATTCAACCTGGAGGCACTTTCTTGGCATGTGGTATTTATTACCCTTGCGAAGACCCTAGGAGATTGTGCAAACTCCCTGTTAGAGTGGCTCCTTTAAGCCTGAAAACAATGGCTAATGAGAAGCAAAGTGAAAATGCTTAGGTTGTCCTGAAAGGTAAAAATAAAGATGTAGGTAATCATATTGTAACAGATTGCTATGTAATGACAGAAGACCCATCAGAAAATTATGTTCAGTTGAACACAAGACACAACATCCAAAACCATCATAACTGGTGATACAGGCACCAGTACCACTGAGAAGTTCAATGGTGGCTCTCACCAGGTCTGATGACAGCAAAGGTAGTTCTAGTTGTGGGCTCATGAAGATCAGTGGGGATAATGGAGAAATTGAGACCATTGGAAGCATTTGACCACAAGTCAGAAGGCTGACATTACTTTAAGAACTGGTAAAGTCAAAGGGGCTTGGCTCCAGGGGATTGTGGAGCTGTTTTAGTGTTTTTGGCCCCAAGGGCTGAAACAGGTGGGTAGCCAGCAAGGCTCTGGCTTACCATCTAGAAAAACAAAGTACAATGGATATGAGACTAGGGATGGTCATTGCAATAGTCAATCTCTTGCTCAGTTTCCAGACCTGTACTAATTTTCAAGATCTAGGACTCATTAACCCAAGAGGTACCTGGATCCCTAAGGGGAAGGACTCAAAAAACCTCAATTCTATACCATGATTCCCTGAACTCTTCTCTAAAGAGAACTATGGTCATTTAGGCAATTTTACACTAGGAAGAGAATACCTAGACATTGAAGACTGATACTGATAAACTGAAAGAACAATCATGGTCCCTCTACTGGAGTTGGGGCTATGCTCTAGGTAGTAGAATCCAGTCAGTAAGGTGTCTTAGAGAAAGTCCAGTTCTCAGTATGTCCTGATTTCACGAACTTACCCAGTGGTCACTTCTTCAGCCACTTAGTGACTGATTAGAACTATTAGAGTAGAGTTGGAATAACTACCATATGGCATACCTGGTCTGTGAGGGAAGAGGTAGCACAGTGGGGAAGGCCAGATAGAAGTCTCCAAAATTTCTCTCCAAAGTTAAAAAAAAATGCTACTCAGGTCCATGATAGACAATTTAGCAACCGGGCAGATGTATTGTTTATTCCAGTTTCAAGAGGACTGAGAAGTTTCCATTCACATGGGATAGGCAATAGTACTCAGCTTCCCTCAGGGGCATGTTAACTTTTTTTTTCTTTTTTTTTAACGTTTATTTTTGAGACAGAGAGAGACAGAACATGAACAGGGGAGGGGCAGAGAGAGAGGGAGACAGAATCTGAAACAGGCTCCAGGCTCTGAGCTGTCAGCACAGAGCCCGACGCGGGGCTTGAACTCACGGACCGTGAGATGATGACCTGAGCCGAAGTCAGACGCTTAACCAACCGAGCCACCCAGGCGCCCATGTTAACTCTTTTTATACCATAATATAATCCTAAAAGGACTAGACCTCCCACAGAATATCGCAATGATCTACCAGTGACAGGTTGATTGGGCAAAATACACAAGTGGACTGTGAAAGCCTTAGACACATATGCTCCAGGAGGAAGAGACAAATACTGAGAATAGTCAGTAGCCTAGCATTTCAGTGAAGGTTTCCAGGGGTTCAATGGTAAAGAAATGTTTCTAAAGTGAAGATCTTCATCTTGCAAATTCTATACAAGGAGAAAACAATGCATGGTAGGCTACATTTGATTCTGGAGATAATGTATTCCTCATTTAGGAATTCTGTACCAGAGGACATAGAAGGCTTCCAGCTTTGAGTGGGCCCAGAGCAGGAAAAGGCTCTATCGCAGGTTCAGGCTGTGGTGCCAAACATCACTGCCACATAGGTCATAGGAACTAGTACACTCAAGTGTTAGAGGTATCAGTAATGGGGAAAGAAACAGCATGTAGCTTATGGAATTGTTATTATACATGCCCTAGTATTTAAGTTAGGCTGTGTCACTTACAGCAGAAAACTGTATAACTTGATAACTCCTGGCATTTTGTTAGACCCTGGTAGAGACAGAACATTTGGCCACGGGACAACAAGTGATCACGCATCCAGAACTGCCCATTAGGAGTTGGATGTATCAGACCTAAGTCAAAATTAGACAGGTCCAGCAGCAGTGAGAGATGGAAATGGTTCATCCACAATCAAATCTAGGAAGATCAGAGGGCAGAAGCATGAGCAGGAATTCCAGAGTCAGGTCATCCAGAGCATTTGCAGTAGTTCTTCTGCAGATCACATCAATGGCCACATGAAGTGGTCTCTTACACCAAAAGGAAGAAAAAGCCAGAGACTGGTTTATGTTTTATGGGTTGGGAAGTCATGACCTAAAATGGATGGCAGATGCGTTATAGTTACATACAGAGGTGGCCTTGAGACTTTGAAAGAGTGGAGAATCAAAGTTTCCTAGTTGGCAGAATTTCAAGTGGTACAACTGGTCATTCATGCTCTGTGAAAAGTAAAGTGGTCCAAGAGTCATCTCTAAGTCCTTGGGCAGGGGCCTACAAAGTAAGCGACAGGAGATTTAAGGTAAAGAGGTCTGAGAGAAGGATGGGGGTTGGGTTCAAGTTGAGGAGTTTTGTATCTGTATAAAGCATACACCAGAAAAGGCTCTGAACTAAGCCACTGAGGCAATTCTGCTGGTTGACATTCAGTGGTCATCTCAGAACTGGTGTGATGGGTTATTAAAGTAGCAGCAGTGACAGCAAAGGAGACTGTGTGAGCTCAACCAAGTAGATGCCTACTGAGCATGGAGTTCAATGCTGAAACCTAGACATAATACTATTATTCAAGGAGGCCCCTTGGTAAGTCAACTACTTTGAAGGTCTGTACTGCCAGTGATATGTACTTATCTTGGGTGTGGATTTTCCTTTGTCTACGAAAGCCTCAGCCAGCACTACTTTGAAGGCTTCCTGAATGACTTATGGGAAAGAGATCCCACATTACACAGTAACAGAGTAGACATTCTTCACCATAGGATATGCAGCACAGGGATCATGACTATGGGATTCACTGGAAGCATTAACATTACTTCACTAACCAGAAGCAGTTAGACTCAATTCTGGGGCAGTCTTCTAAAAACACAGCTGAAAAGGCAGCTCAGAGGCAGCACTCCACACAAAAAAGTGGCCATCCTTTAGGATGCTGTATTTGCATTAAATTAGATCTCTATCTGGTGCTTGGTCCCCAGTAGGATACAGGAGTCCAGGGACAAAGAGGTAGAATCAGGAATATGTTACAGTCTCAATCATCCACTAGGGGACTTTTGCTTCCTATCCCAGGAAATACGGTCTCTGAATGGTTGGAAGTCCTGATCCTCAAAGGATACAACAAGGGTTCTGTTGAACTACAAATTATAGCTGCCCTCAGGCTACTTAGGACTCCAGTGCTTAGGGACCAAGAGGTAAGAGTTACTATCCTGGCAGGAGTAACTGACCTAATTGAAGAGGCAGTTGCTTTTACACAATGGATATGGGGGAGTTTGTAAATGAGAAGCCAGGTGATCTAGTTAGGCATTTTCTAGTGCCCATGCCCCATTATAAGCATGAGTGTACATGTGAAACAATCCCCAAATAGGAGTATGATTACCAAGGGTTCAACCTCCTCAGGAATGAAGAATTGGGTTGCTTCATCAGGTAGGCCACCAAAATTTAAAGTGGTGATAGCTATAAGATTCCTCAAGATTCAAGATTCCTTGAGGGTGAGAGGAATTCCAAATAGACAGTGGAAGGAAAAGAGTAACAGTTGTGGTTCTGATAGGAGTTCCAGACTGGGGTTGTAGTTCTACCGGCCTTCCTCTTCTAGTTTACCCACAGCAAAAGAGGCCCATGGGAACTATGGGGTTGCTGCTCCCAAAATATGAAGGACACCTGTACCATGCAATAAATTGTGGTGACCATGAAAATATGCTCCTCAGATCTGATTGCAGGAAGCATATGTGACTAAACAGCTTCTACCACACTGCTCAAGTCCACGGCCCTGCCTGGGTTCCACTTCCTGTGGGGTGGCTTCCAACCAGTGAATGAACATAGCACTAATAATGCAGACTTATTCTTGTGAGGCAGTGGACTTTCCTTATGGGTGCCTTTGGCTTAAGTACTCCTTGTGGCCTTGTCAAAACTTTTAGAAATGCACTGAAGTCTAAGACCTTCCTTCCCTTCTTACCTCCCTCCTGCACAGAGATCAGACCTGCATTGTAAACTTATAATTCTTCCAGCCTCAGGATTCCTTTGTATCTTCCTTCATGGGCATTTCCCACTGAATGGATCTCTGACACATGTAATTCCTTCTTGACATCTGCTCTTCAGAGAACCTATTCTAACACAATTACGGGGAGTGCCGTTGAAAAATGTTCAGTTCATGTTCACAAGTCAGTCCTGTGAGAAGGGCTAATACCGCTTATGGACATGAAGACTTTTATGAAGATGGACTTTCCAAAGACTTCTCAGATGTTTAAAGAATGAAAGCCACATAGCCATTACAATCCTCAGCACACAGCTCAGCAAGTCTTCTTCCTTACCCTAGAACAGAATTCATGGGGGGAAATTGTAGTACCAATATAAATCTGAAAGACCTAGCGTCAGGAGTGTCCTATAGCAATTGAGTTCAAAGTGTAAAGGTAGAGCTGCTCCCTTGATGTTACCATAGGCACTCACGAGGAGGCTTTATGGGAAGGGAGAGTATAATAGCTGAAGACTGATCTAGACTAATAGACTGATGTTGTTACAACCCGGTTTCCTCCATTTTTC
Source organism: Acinonyx jubatus (assembly GCF_027475565.1). Taxonomy (NCBI): domain Eukaryota; kingdom Metazoa; phylum Chordata; class Mammalia; order Carnivora; family Felidae; genus Acinonyx; species Acinonyx jubatus. Next base: position 53,694,057 of record NC_069390.1, on the reverse strand, counting down.
TCTTTAGCAGTTTAAAATATTTTTGAGAGAGAGAGAGAAAGAGCGAGCGCGAGCGAGCAGGGAAGGGGCAGAGAGAGAGAGGGAGACACAGAACCTGAAGTAGGCTCCAGGTTCTGAGCTTCCAGCACAGAGCCAGATGTGGGGCTCGAACTCACAAACTGAGATCATGACCTGAGCCGAAGTCGGACGCTTAACAGACAGCGATCCAGGCGCCCCCAGCAGTTTGTTTTTATGTTGAGTCTGGTTATGGGTAGAGAGTCTTTTTAGGTTTCCATTCTAAGCTACTTCTCTCTCCCAATTCTTGGACTCATGAGAATACAAGGGATACATTACCAACCACTTGGCCTTGTAAGAACAAGACTTCTGAACATCTCTGGGTTCTTAGAGTAAGCAGAAAAATATTTCTGGAGAAACTTCAGCCACTTGGCTGAATGTTGGTTGTGTGGACTGCTTCAGTTGTTAGTATCTCTTGTGTGGAGGTCCTATTCTCTATCTGTTCCCTCAGGCTGTCCTCCCCTCAAGCTTTCTTCTAAGTCCACTCTTGGACTGTTTACCTGAAGGGACAGTCTCAGCCCCAAAGGATTAATATTAAATCTTTTTTTTTTTTACCCATCCCTTGTGACAAGTGGTGGGACTTCTGTTTCATATACAATAAAAATGGCTTCTTATTCAGACTACACCTCTATCCATGGAGTGGTATTGAAGGATTTGTGTTAAGGTTTTAGGGTGGTTGTAAGTAGATGTATACACAAGTGAAAATATTTTCTAAGTTCTGTAATACAGTATCACACCCAAGTACCTCCAACATAAAGTCCTAGGCAGGCCTATTAGAATCACAAGGATAATCGTGAAAACTATTAAAGATTGAGCCCTGAGAATCTTTAATAGTCTTTTTGGGTGGGAGACCTATGGTTCTCTGAGATTAAGATGGTTGACAAGTATAACTGCTGCCTTCCTTCCCCAAGATCAGTCTCAAAACATACCCTATATAGGAAACTATAATAGAAATTCACACCCTGGGGAAGGTTGCAATGGGAAGGGACTGGAAAGTTTGTGGGGGTAGTAGCATTGGCCCGAGACAAAAGACAGACACCCAAGCACTACTATGGGACAATGCAATAGATAATGGACTATAAGAACTTGGGTCTTGTTCCTCCCCTGCATTGCCTTGGAATAATCGGTGCCTAGTTAACACTTGTGTGGACTCCTTTGTCCTTAAAAGTCAAGTCACAGCTGCAGAGGAGCTCTGTGTAGGTGGCTTCATGGAGAAATAGGTAGGGTACAATTAACTTTAAGTAACAGCATCCCCGCCCTCAGACATTCTCAAAACTGACAAGTTACCCAGGAGATTTCTCCTTTTAAACCCTTTCCATAGAGAACATGAAGTTTTAATTTTGGGGAGGAGGGGAAAGATTTACTATCTATATTTGGTGCCTTGGGCTCTTTGTTTTAGGATTAGTATACCTGCTCATTGGTGCTGGGAATCTGCAGTGCCATTTGCGTTGTCTAATAGTCAATACTTCTAGAGAAGTCAACTCACAGGCCAGAAAGTGTTTGAGAAACAACTATTCCAGAAGGCAAACAACCCGCTAATTTAAAGTCCACCAGAAGCAGATTAGAACAGATCAACCACTTCTAGAAGTGGTCCCACATTTGGATTAGTATGCTCATAAGACAAAAACAGATTTTACCTGGCATAAAGTTGACTTTATAGATGTAGATGGGACAGGAAACAGCAGCTCACCATCCTCAGTCTCCCTGGGAAGTTCCCCCATCTGCAGCTTCTTGGACCCCTCATCCCTATAGCAGTGTGAAGGGTTGTTAAGGATGATGCTAAAAATGTTCTATTCTGCCTTGGTATAGATCATGGCATTGGATTCCTATGGAAGTCTTGTTACTTCAGTTACACAGGCCCAAGACCTGTGTTCCAGACCCTCAAGTCCAGGTATAGTCTCACAGACCAGCAGACTCAGTAAACAAGACAATCAGTTCTTTGTAAGCAGTCTCTTAACTCATTAAGATAATGAGACAGGCCTTTCAGTAAGTTAAGTCTAGCTGGAAAAAAAATCAGATGGAAGATAATTGGATGCCTACCTTATTCCATATACAAAAATAAACTCCAGGTTTATTAAAGACTTAGATGTGAAAGTAACTTTAATTCTTAGTAGTGATATATGATTAAGTTTTAGGTCTTAGGACAGACGAAGTTTTAAAAACAAAGATTACTTCAAGAAAGTTAGGATGTTTGACAAAATTAGCAGGAAGTGCCTTAAATTGGGAGGTTACAGATGGGAAGACTCCTGATATATACAGAGGACTTATAAAAAGAACTACCAACAAGAATTGCAAACCAAAAGAGGATGGACAAGATTATCAGTCTCAAAGTTGAAGGCCACATCTTTTAGGGCAACCCAATGACTAAGCAGGGGGCGGGGAAACACAGTGGTCAATGTGGTCCAATTTAGGACAAAACTGAAAAGTCACTGTAGAAACAGCTCCTGGAGGAGTTGGTCAAAGCTACAGTTCGATTTTCATCCTAGCTTTTTGCCCCTGCCAACTTTTCACTTCCCTCCATGCAACACGCCTTAAATATTCAACACTAACATTTGGTATTTGGAGAGATTCAAGGAAATATATACTAAGAAGGTAACATGTTAGAATTCCAACATTTGGTAACATCGGGTAATGAAACCTTATCCCTGTTGTAGGTGAATCACAGATAGCCCCTGGTAGCAGTCTGATCATTAAGACTTACTGATGTATTGGGAGGATATACTTGCTAAAAGTAATAGATTGACATAGGAGGCACTTGTGAAAGGTGTTCTATTAATTCATGTGTTCCATATCAAGCTAGGATGAAGACAACAGCAGAGCTACTCTATCTGTAGAAGAATCAAGATCAGGAGGTTAATGGCAGTTTACTTAATCAGTATTCATAATCCTTTGCCCTGTGTTTAAACTTGAAACACAGTTGATGGTCTTCTCTCCTTGGAGGGAAAAATTCAGAACTTTTAGGAAGAGTGCATGGTAATGACTCTACCAGTTCTTTCTCCCAAAGGGACCTACAGCCATTTATTCAGATACTTGCCACTGTAAAAAGGAGAACTATTTGAGAATGTTTGACACAAGTCCTAAGTAACCCTCATACCCAGAAACCCAAAGATTATGGCCCCCCAGTCAGGACAGGGAATCATAGGAGAACTAGGTAACAAGTGGATTCCTGGCCAATAGCCAGCTTACAGAGGGTCCTCTGATTCTGGGATGCATCTTATGATCATTCACCTTACCTGAATGTATAGTCAGAGTGGATGTATGTATCTATTCATGAGTTTGGCCTAGGAATCAAGAGGTATAGTAGAGAAATCTGAAGCAAGGCCTTTGGAACTTTCCTCTTTTTCTGAATGGGACAGTAAATGAAGATACTGTGTACTTGAAGGGATGCAAGAACTTAGTGATGCTTTAAAATGACCTAAAGCATGGGGTCACCTGGGTGGCTCAGTCAGTTGAGCAGGTCATATTCTTGCAGTTTGTGAGTTTGAGCCCCACATGGATTTGCTGCTGTAAGTGAGGAACTTGCTTCAGATCTTCTGTCCCACCTCTGAGCCTCCCCTGCTTGTGCTCTCAAAAATAAACAGGACATTAAAAAAAAAAAGCAACCTGAAGTTCTGCGGAGGTGGAAGTCCCCAGCACATCCCCATTTAATGCACAGTATGGCACCTGAAACAGCTAGCTCCTGGAGAATACTCCAAATGCATGTACTAGCCCCAACTAAGTGGTGTTGCCAGATGTGTTCTCTGCTAGAGCACATTAACACAGTCATGTACATGGCACACCACCATCGATTTGGTGGATGCTTTTCTACAGGACAGGAGCTTAGATACAGTTTGCATTCACCTGAAATGAACACTGGACACATTTGTAGTTTTGCCATAATATAGCTGAGATACCTGGAGCTGTGCTCTAAGATTCTTTGATGATGAAAGTATTCTATAATCGGTATTCAGTTTAGTAGCCACTAACCAGACATGGCTATTAAGCATTTGAATTGTAACTTGGAGGCCTTAGGGTTACACACACACACACACACACACACACACACTTCAGAGCATGGGAAATAAACACTAAGAAAATATCTAAGTGATTCATAGATCTACTTGGTCTTTCAGGCCAAAGCTGGATGGCTGCTGCACTATCATCCCACGCAAGAGTAACCTTGAACAGTGGAGAGGGGTACATCCTCCCAACAGGTATAGCTTCTGTCAGTACTCCTCGTTCTCCATTTTATATAAAAAGGGTTTTCATTTTGAGGTTTAAATGCATAGGTGTATATACTAATGAGAAGTGGCAAATGGATTGACTGCTGGTCAGGCCTAGAAGGAGAAAAACTGAGGACAAGTTGGTATAGAGCAGAGATCTGTGGATGGGCATATGGGAGTAAGATGAAGTATCTTTATAGAGAGTGCTAACGTCCATCAGAAACCATCTACCAGAAGAACGTGCTAGTCCAATAGATACAATGGGAAGATCCTGCAAAGTTAGTTTTGAGACTGGCACCTCATTCTACACCACTGTAGGCCAGAAGAACTATGATGCCAGAAGTGTTAAGATGGTTGCCAGCTACCACATTAGACCTAAGGCCATGTTAAAAGTCCAGGACATTGCTATGGTGTCTCCAAAGTTTGAGTCACAGAAGTCTATAGAAGATCCAGAAACCACAGGGGTGATAGCTTCTGTATCAATATGAAAAATCACAGCCTAATATACAGTTGCTATGTTAACCAGAAAAAGCATTTCACAAAGTTTAACACTAAAGAAAAAAATCCTCAAAGTGGTTTTAGAGGGAACATACCTCTAACATAATAAAGGCTGTATAGGAAAAGTGCACAGCTGACATTTTATTCAATGGTGTAAAAGAGCTTTTCCTCTAAGATCTGGAAGACCAGAAGTCCACTCTTACATTCATTCAACATAGTACTTTCTCCAGTAAGGACAAGTTTGGTGGGTAGGCAAGTAGAAGAATACTCCATTTTCTGAGACCTAAGTTTAGCTACTTACATTTTCTTAAATATGATAGACAGCTTAAGTTTATGCCTTTTAGTCACCCTGTATATATTATCCGAATACTGAGTTTGTTCTTTGGTTTCCAGCCCTTGATCCTCCTTCGGCCTTGTAGATTGACTTAAAGGAACCAAGTTCAAGCACCCAAAATGGGGAGGAGTATTCCTTCCTCTGTCAAGGAGATTTAGCTAACAGAGGCTTCCACATTAGGGACACACTGCCCCTGAAGTAGTTCAGCCCAAGACTGACAGGATGTAGCTAGTATCTCCTGTACTCTGGTACTCCAAGGTAGAAAAAGATTAGGATTTCTACAGCATCTTTGTCACAGGTAAAGGCATAGGAAGTGATGGAATTGGGGTTGAATGATAAACATTGCCTGGAGACAGATGACCACATTACCGCTAGAGACAAGTAGGCATCTTCTGGAAGATTCTGGGATTTATGAACTTTAGGAGATTGAGACAAACCATAAGGATGTAAATGTAGTTTTATAATCCTAAGTTAGGATACAGGACAGCACTTGTTAGACTAGGAAATTTCTGGGGACAAACCTAGGATAATCATGAAATATAGTCGGTATGTATTAAGTGTTTTGATAAGTTCATGGGGGATTGAAGCTAAAATATAAGGAGAGAAATTGCCCTTAACTTCCAGGGCAAGGGAGTCTGGAGGAAAAAGAAAAGGAAAAGGATTTCACAGGGTCAGAAGCCCTGCTTCTTCAAACCTTAGACTGAATAGGCAGCTATACCCTCCGAGGGCTTTGAGTCCCAGATGAAAGTAAGAGCCTATAAACCAATACAGGTGTCGTAAGGATTGGCAGATGGAATAGTTTTTGCTAACAGCTTAGTTTTTATCACCAGACCAGGATTGCATTTTCAGTCTACCCATTAAAAAAAAAGTTTCATGTGATCTAGAAGTAAATAGGAAGGTATGGGACTCAGTTTCTAGAGCTATGCACAGGTAGGAAGCATTATGTTAGTTGCTCCAAGTTTATGGATTTGAGAGGCTTTTAGGAACAAAGGGATCAAACCTCACTAGCCTGAATATGAAAAGTAACAATGATTGGGGTTTAGGAAGTAGTTGTAAGTCAGGTCAGAAAAAGCAGTATGCTATTACCCAGCTGCTCTCCTCCAGAGAGGACTATAACAGAGTTACAGTTGGTAACAGTTTCAATAAAGGCAGAGCTTTGGACTGGACAGGAGAGGAGAAAACCCCTGTTCCCTGTATTCTTCCTTCCATGAGGGTTTTGGTATTGTTTCCCCAGAAGTGAACGTTTTAGTCCTTCTTGGACTTATTCCTTCCCAGGAGGAAAAGGTTTGATTGTATATTAAAGCTGACACTCTACTTTGATCTAGTGGCTTGTGCCTGTTCAGTTGTTAATGACATCCTCAGGAATGGGAAGTTGTTTTTGGTTTTGAGAGGGCCGATACTATTCCCACCTTAGAGAAACAAGTTACTGTTTTTGCAGCATTAATGAAGTCTGCTCAACTACTGGACTTCAGGTGTTCCTTTTAGGTTATGGAGCACAGTGAGCTTGGAGTCGCAACAAGAAGCTGCTTTTCTCATTGCCAAGTACCAGGAATCACAGGATCCCAAGATTCCTAATCAAGGGCCATCACAGCCTGACACAGAAGACCTCATTTGAGTTACACTGGATCCAGATCAACTTGCCAAAGGAAGGTAACTGCAAAGGAGGACAGTCTAACCCTGCTTGGTTGATGGTCTTATTAGTAAGTGTTAAGAGGCATTTGTGAGCTGATGTATTTAGTGATGGATCTTTGTCCTGGAATTTGAGTCTGATGACTGAGGTCAACCCTCAAACTTTTTTTTTAAATAGCAGCACTCCAGCAGGGGAGAAGGGCAGAGGGAGAGAATCTTAAGCAGGCTTCACGCTCAGAATGGAGCCCGATGCTGGGCTTGATCCCATGACCCTGGGATCATGACCAAAGCTGAAATCAGGAGTCCGATGCTCAACCAACCGAGTCACCCAGGAAGACCACTTCTCTTGAATTCCAAGGAAAAATACTTGGGATATCTTGTTGCTAGAGGAGAACCCAGATGTGAAGGCTGAGAGCCAATTTGGGTGCATAATTCCTTAACCATTTTTTTCCTGGTCCAATTCACTTTAAATTTTAGTTAATGAGTTCAGTGCAGTTCTATAAGCTGGTCTGATTTTCCTGCTAAGTGGACTGTAGGACTGAGTTGCTTCCTGAGTGGAGAAAAACCTTGGGAACATAGGATTTTAAGCCTCCACTACTGTACCAAACTCCAGACTGCATAGCACAGCCCTTTCTCCAAGGGACAGAGTAGTTGAATCTCAGACCTTCCTGGACTGGAGTCCCAGCTAGAACTGTGTGCTGCCCAGGCTACCACAAACATGGCATAATCCTTGACCTGCTTCCACTCTATCTGGGAGATCTCTCATTTCTGGTCTTCTGGGGCCTGGCAGGGTTTGGGGGGTGGGTGGGAAGCCTCCTGCACTGGTTTTCACTTAGTGAGTGAATAGCCAGTTCACTATTGATCATACAAAGGTGAACATGTTCTCACAGTGTAACAGTTGACAGGAGAAAGGACCTCAAAGACATGGTTTAAGCAAGATTCCTCTAAGTGATAGCTGATAGAAGTCTTCCAGACTTAAGAAACTGGAAGTGTGAAGATGTGGAGGAAGGACAGAGCTTGGGCTTTCCCAGGAAATAGGAGAAAGTTGGTGTGGATTAGAAGTACTGGGGTTCCCAAATGCTAGTTACATTCCTTTTTCCTATAGGTACTTAGACAATTAAGACCTGTGAGCCAAGTAAACCTTTTAGTGCCTGGTACAGTTATAGACTTCTGAAACTCTTTACATTTACTCCCTTAGTTTTCATAACCACCTTGTAGTAGTATTAGCCTGATTTTACAGGCAAGGAAGCACTGAGGACAAAAGTTAAGCAGTTTCAAAGGATGCCCAAGTCCTAAATAGTAGAGCCATAAATCAAGCCCAGGTAGTCTGACCTCAGAATGTAGGCTTTTAAACAAGTATACTAGGTCATCTTACCATAGAAATTAAAGTTTTGGTTTGACTGATTAAACTGGAGTATGGGACCAAGATCTAGAGAGATTCACTACCTGTCCACTTCTCAATCCAAGGTGAGATTTTGATGGGCTGAGGAAACGCTAGCCTGCTTCATAAAGACACACAACCAGTCTTTCACCTATAGTCTACAGATGACCCCAGGATTAGAGACAATTAGAATATGGACAAGTGTTTGACTTTAACTCCATAAGCCAATAAATAGATCAATAAGCAACCTTTGGGGTGCCTCAGTGGCTCAGTTGGTTAAGGGTCCAACTCGGTTTCAGCTCAGGTCATGATCTCACTGTTTGTGGGTTCAAGCCCTGCATCGGGCTCTGTACGGGCAGTATGGAGCCTGCTTAGAATTCTTAAAATGACTCAAAGATTTAAAAAAAAAATTAGCATCCCTTTTGTAGGGGCCAGAGAGAGGTTGAGAGAATTCAGGATTTTTTCCAAAGCTGCTCACTTGAGTGGGGGTGTGTGCATATGTCAGTCTTCATGGAAATGGAGATTAAGTGATAATCCTTACATTGATCAAGTAGGAATAGGATTCCCATAATATGCCAGAGTTTTTGGCTTCAGAACACTAGATATAGTTAAGCAAAGTTCCAATTTCAGGAACCAAATGCAAAGTCCTAAAGGAATCTGGCTAAGTCTGAAGATGAGCTTTGTGGGCAAGTATAAGGAAACTTTTGAACATTAGGCAGCCATTAGTGAGGAAGGGGACTGCTTATAAAAGGACTGTCAGAGGGATGTATATGTCTTATATGGGCAATCGAGTGATTAATGTGTATTAATTTTCGAGAGATTACAAATATGACCAAGCAACAGGTAACAGTAGCCAGCAGGAAAAAAACCAAAGAACAAACATGTACTGCGTTTGTATTAACCATATACTCCCAACACCCACCACTTCCACCTCCACACTATGGCTGTTGGTGCCACAACTCTATAAAGAGCTTAGAGTAAAGGCAAGCAATCAGAAGTCCACTTATAGAAACAGGAAGGAGAAAAGGTAATAGCTTACATCATGAATTTTTCTATTCTTGTTGAATATAGCCTGGAATCAAGCAATTTGAAGGTGGATAATAATGGGCTCAAGGATCTGTGCACTGCAGTCCTTAGTAAGGACCACAGGAAATTCAGGTATCCCACTGCAGAAAGGCCTTTAGTATAGGTCTATGTGAAGGAAGTCTGGGCTTTGTTGTTCCCAAAAGGGACTGCTTCCTATCTGCTCAAGTGAAATCTTGGCACCAATCCAGGACATGCAAACTCTGGAGAAGCCTTTGATGGGAGCTTGGGATTGTCAGTTACAACAGCACTGAGAGCTGAAGATGTAGTCACCATGGCATGTTATTTTCTGAAGAGTGACTGTTCTCCCTGCTCTGACCTGGATTGATTTAACAAAGCCAAACATCATGAGTAGAAGACTGGTTTAAACATCCCAAGTTGAACCCAGCTGAGGAGTCATCAGATAGGAACTGTAAACAAAAAGCTCCCAGGTGATCTGAGTAGTCTTCAGCTGAAGACATTCAGGCACACAAATTTAGTGAACCACCACTGAATCATCAGCCTTCAGTTCCTATAGGACAAAAGTCCTAGAATAAGACCAAAGCAAAACTTAGCAAAACAGGAAACAAGATCTCCACTGGGCTTTAAGGTTTTGTTCATGAGTGCCAGCTGCTAAGATACATGTTAGGTTGAGCAGCAACTCCTCCCATAGCACTTCTGTGTTTGCTCAGAGGAATCCTTGAGGCTACCAACAGCTATGGTACCCTACTACAAGGGGCACTTTCTCCTCGACCCAGGTCTCCGTTCTCCTGGCTCTCACATTCCCTGCTACAAACTCCTTCAACCTTTGATCCAGGCTTTTACCACCTTCCTTCCCCACAAGATGTGAGCTGCCACTTTCTACCACACTAATTGGCATGCGTAGGGAGTGGCTGGTTTCCTGTAGGACATCTTTATCTAAAGATTCTGACAGAATTGGAAACAGATCCTAAGATATCCCTTTTATGAGCCACAAATGTGAAGAGTTTTAATCTTACATTGGATCAAGAGATGCTCTCCAAGGGAAGGCAGCCACAGGTGAGGCTATCAGACTCTTCTGGGATCACAGTCTTGTAAGTGATGAACAGTACCTGTGAGTTTCTGAATTAAGGTCACAACTCATCCATTCAGACAGGATTAACTTCTCATACACTTGAGGGAAGAAACTTTAAATCCCCTTTGAGGGATAGACAAAGGAATACTATTGGAAAGGGCACTTAGGTTTCACTTCTCAGTAGGTTCTCAATGCATTTTATGGCTTCTTCTGCCGGTATCAGGACTCATTCCTGGAGTACAGAAGTAGCCTGAGCATGAAGGAATGAGGAAAGTTTCTAGGATCAGCATCACAATCCCATCCCCTATAGAGCCCATATACATTCCAGGATCTTGTTACTTAAAAATATTAGGAGGTTAAGTAGAGACTTTTCAGGCAGAGAAATGTCCAAGCAGAAAATCCTATGAGAAAATGGGGTTTTGAAGTAGAGATTCTTACAGTATCTGTAGGTTTAACATGAGGAAGTTTAAAAGGGAACTCTCTTGGGTCTAGGATCCCACAAACACCTGAATGTTGGTGTTAACAGTACTGTTATGAACAACTTGAGTCTAAAATCCAAGGGCAGGAAGGGTTTGAAGAGAGACCACTTGAGAAAGAATCTCAAGGACTGGAACAACTACGGGCCAAGGAAGAACACAAAAGGACCATGTGCCTTTATGAGGACGAAGTAGACACTAAGTCATGAGTTTGAAAGACAGAGTTGAACAATAGGAACAGAATTATTCCTCAGTAAAAGCCATTCCCTCAGCCTACCTTTCTAATTCCAGCAACACAAATTGAATCAGAACCTAAATGAACACCAAAATGTTTCTAAGGTTCAAGCTACCTGTTTGAGAGGAGTCGAAAGAATAAAGAATGTTCAACAGCCCTTGGTCCTGAAGAAGGGCTTTGTAAAACATGGACTTCAGGCAAAGCAAGTGTCCTGTAAAATTCTTTAGACATTAGGAGTCATTTCTTGAAGCATTTGGATGGCTCAGAGGCAGAAAGTAGCTATGAATTAAGCCTAGTGAAGGCATTAGAAGGACAATAGATTATATACAGAGCTTCCTTCTGATGTGTTCTTTTTGACTCAGGATAGTAAAGATAATATCCGGTAACCCTATCAAGGATGGGGAGGTTAGCTTTAAGAAGAGATTACAGCAAAGTTAGAACCAAGGCTTGATCTAATCAGAGAAGGTCCTTTCTTCAGCCTTGCATTGTAAAAGATACTAAGTCTAGGAGTTAGAGATACCCTTAAAAAAAAGCAGGATTAATTTGAGAGAGACCTCCCAACCATTAGCTAGTATCATCCCAGCTAGATGGGTTCTTTGGGAGCTCTTACCAGTCCCAGATTTTCCAGCAAGCCCACAACAGGGAAGTAAAGGAAGCCTAGATAGGAAGAATGAGCTCCACCTGGACTAAGAGGTAGTTTCCAGTTTTGATCAGCCCAAAGCGTCTCTCTCAACCCAGCACTAAGTTTTGTTCTTCTTTGTTCTTAGAGAAAGGAAAGAAAGTTGAATTTACTGCCTAGGTCTCAACTTCTCGGGACATTTTGTGATTAGTGAGATAAAGAGAACTAAGTCTAAGTGTCTTATAGTCTCTTGTCTGTCTTTCCCACAGCCAAACAACAAGAAATTCCCCATCTCTTAAAGGAGACAAACAGAAAAGCAGAGAGAAACGGACACTGACAGAAAAGAGAAACTAACTTTGCTAGATCCCGGATGCTCTCCTGCTACTCAAGTTCCGCGAACCTAGCTTTAGTCAGCAGCATAAATACCCTAGTGGACTGTGGAAGTCTCACTTAAATAGAAGGTGAGAGAACATGATTGGTCAGTGTTGGAGGCTGGACGTGATTGGTCAAACCAGAGCCAATAAGCTTCCTGAATCTTTTTAACCATAAGTAAAGTAGCAGCCCAGGATTGGTGCTGATTTTTACTTTTGATTGGGAGACCCCTGAGTGTGTACACCTGTATGATAATTAACTCTCCAACATTTATGGTCAGGATTCACAAGGAAAAAACAGTTGCAACTGACAGAAATGGTTTAGAATCTTAAAACAGCAAATAAACTCAGTAAATAGTAATAGTACACCATTCCACATGAAAAACATTACATTTTCTTTCTGTATTACTATAGAGGAAGACCCACGTCATGTTCCTTTATGTGTGAGTAGAAACCACTGCCAACGTTCTTCTTTTTGGGTCTCAGTGGCCCTAACGCTCTTCCTCCAGAAACATGTTTGGGCAAGACAAGAATGTGTAACTAGTGACCAGTCACTTCATGGTCTCAAACAGATGTCTCCGCTTGATATCAAAACCCACTTTTCACGTCTTAGAATTTTTCTCAAAACATCCTCATCCTTAACTCCAACCTGTGGAAAACTGGTGAAATCTCTAGCAAGCAGCAGAAGCACCATTACCATCCTTACCCTGACAAAACCACCTTAGTAGAGGAGTGCCCATGCTGCCTGGAGACTACTCATAAGTTTATGGTCTCCTCTCCAGCAGCTGTATCAGCAGCATCACCTGAGACCTGTTAGAAATGCGAATTCTCAATATTCTGAATTAGAAACTCTTGGGATAGCACTCAACCATAAGTGGTTTCACAAGCCCTCCATGTGGTTCCAATGCATGCTGCAGCTGGACAACTACTGCTCTGTACCAATTCAGTCAGAATCCTGGGGGCCATGCTGCTTTCCGAAACATCAAGTGTATCTTTTGTAAGTCTGTCTGGGTGATTTCCATGCACAGTCAAGGTTGTTGACCACTGCCTTCATTATGCATGGATTCAGTTACCATCTCTATGCAAGCTGGAAGTGATTACCAAATCTTTAATTCTGGTCCAGGCCTCCCTCATCTCCCTTAGGCCAATATATCCAACTGAATTCTAGAGAACTGATTATGGGTAGGGCTAGGTGTTCAGAGCTTTACAATTTACCATTTCATTTAATCCCTGAGAGGTAGCTGTTTTCATACTCCTTTTATAGTTGAACTGAAGCTTTTAGATATTAAATCACCCATCAAAATTAAACATTTCATAAGTGGCTAATCCCAGATTCAGGAACACACCTTGCTTGCTGAGCACTATATCATTGTATATGCTACTTATCAGAAGTTCATCACTACACAGAATCAGCTAACTGGAAATGTGACATGATTGAGTGACAGAATAGAGCCAGAATAATTTAGAGCTGACTGGAAATTATAGGGGAGCTATATGGGATTCGCACAGAGTCTAGAAAATCCTGGAATGAGGGTGTCACATAGCAGAAGCACAATTCTAGGTTTTGGACATTTATTCTAGGTTGAGACATATTTGTGTCAAGAAAAGCCCTTCTCCTCTAAGCACCACCTCCACTTTCAGTATCACAATAAAGGTTTCAAACTATATTAATCCTAAGGTTTACCAACTAGCACTGTTTCATTTTTTAAAAAGATTATCTAACTTCCTAGTCAGAAAAGGAGCAGGCAAGCAACTCAGCAGCATTGCAGAATTGCTGGGTCAATAAATTATTAAATCAACAAATGATAAGTGGGTACTCAAGTATCTCCTATGCATCAAAAGCTCTAGTAGGTATAGAGAAAAGGTACTGCTTTAGAAGAACCTTGATGGAAACCTGAATGAGGAGCATATTGCACAATGTAAGTATAGGAAGCTTCAGAATTCATTTTTTGGGGGTAACATCATTCTGCAGCCAAGTTAGGGTACTAATAACGTAGAAAAGAAACAAACAATTATACACCATTCACTTATGGCTAAAGGCACAAAAATATTTTAAAAATCAGTAAAATGTGCATTATAATGATAATGTACAAATAACCAGGAGATTCTAACCCCAAAGTACAAAAAAAAATTAGGTTAACATTAAGTTAATGTTAATAATGCAATTCATTTTTAACTTAATAATGCAATTCATTTTTCAAAGCATTCCTGGCAGGTTGAAGATTAGAAAAAAGAGATCTCACATGTGAGAGAGGTTATTTTTTTTAATTTTAAAAATGTTTTTATTTATTTTTGAGACAGAGAGAGACAGAGCATGAGCAGGGGAGGGGCAGAGAGAGAGAGAGATACAGAATCTGAAGCAGACTCCACGCTCTGAGCTATCAGCACAGAGCCCTACGCAGGGCTCGAACTCACGGACAGTGAGATCATGACCTGAGTTGAAGTCGGACACTTAACTGATTGAGCCACCCAGGCACCCCATATAAGGTTATTTTAAATCCATGACCTATTCCATCTAGGATGCAGAAACTTATCAGAGGTTAGATGTCCACCCAGAGAAGAGGTAGATGCATCATATTTCAGAGGGGTTCCTACTGGGGGGAGGGTCACAACTGCTACAGACTCTCCTAGAAACACTTAGAATCCCCCTTTTCTGGAAGCTCAAACCTTGTTGTGCCTGCCCTTTTACATTGGGGAATTATATCACCACTCAAGAAAAGTTTAAAAAGTAACAAACACTGGGGTGCCTAAGTGGCTCAGTTGGTTGGGTGTCTGTCTGTCTCTTGATTTTGGCTCAGGTCATGATCTCACGGTTCCTGGTATTGGACCCTGCATCAGACTCTGTGTTGGCCATGGGACTTGCTTGGGATTCTCTCCCTCTTTCTCTCTGCCCTTCCCCTCCCCGCCCACATGCACACATTCTCTCTCTCTCAAAATAAATAAATAAACGTAAAAAAAAAAGTAGTAACTAACACTAATTTTATGTGGGTCCTTTAAAGGAATGTTTCAGGCATCATATCCTTCTCGAACCAAATGCCATGTTAACCAGGCAACACTTCAGGTCTAGAAAGCAGAATTAGTGCCCATGAATCTTCAAATAATATTTCTACCTCCAGTTTCTTTCATTCTTGAAAGACTATTTCCTTTCAATTACATTAATAGAATTAACACAAAATTAATATTTCTTGAACTTACTTAACAAATATTTAACTGTCACTACATGCAAGGAATTTCCTTGTGAGGAAAGGCTAAAACTAGAAAGACACAATACCTTCCTGTAATGATCGTATGACTCCTTGTCAACGAGGAAACTAGAGGTGGGAAGTGAGAGATAGGAATTTGGGGCATGAGGTGAAGGGCTATCTGGTAGTACCCACATGACCTCGATCAGGCTCTACACAGAGGTTGCCATAGCAGCAGCTGGAATGAAACAAATGGACAGAGTTCCAGGACACAGATAAAGATGAGAGGACCCCAAATGGTGTAAACAAAGTCTGATATACATTGCATTCCTTGCACCATGCATATCTACCCATGTCCCATTATATCCAGCTCCAGTACCACAAAACAGCTGTACTAGAAATCCTAGAGCAATTGGGAGAAATTTGAGTATGAAGTGAGTACTATGGTTATACAGAAGAATGTTCTTATGCTTAGCAGATTCATGTTGGAGTATTTAGAGGTAAAGTGTCATCATATGTATATCAGGTGTATTTGTAAGATATGGTTATATATATGTATATATGTGTGTGTATATGCATTTATATATAAACTTATATATGTGTGTATATGTGTGTATATATAAACTTATTTATACACACATATATGTATTTATATATAAACTTATGTATAAATACATATACACACATATATGTATTTATATATAAATATATAATTTGTATTTGTATATATATACATATAGATATACACACATATATAAGTTGGTATATAAATACATATACACACACATATATACACACATATACACACTCATACATATATCCTTGTGTGCATTTAAGACAAATATGGTTAATAATTATTTAATCTAGGTGGTGGGTTTACAGATATTCATTGTACTATTTCAATGTTTATGCATATTTAAAATTTTTCATAGATTTGAAAAAATTGTCCTACTACCCAGGCAAGTTTGTTTTCATGCTTGTTTGAGAATTAATGACACTATCTTTAGAGACAGATGTCCCTGAAGTCAGCTTGTGAGGAAATCTGGTACCCAGTTATCCACTGTTACCCTATCCTTGAAGCCATGTACTTTATATATGGTTCCAAACATGCAATTCATCACTAGATTCTGGGGCTCTAAGCACCTGATTTGGAAAGGCTCATGTTAATTGGGTCAGGAAATAATATACTGTAAGAAGTATCAACCTTCTGTATTAGTTACTTATGGCTGTATAACAAATCACCCCCATTTAAATGTAAGGTTTATTCTGAATCAAAATCAGGATCTTCAAGAGATCTCAACACCATTATGTCCACTGCAGCACTACTCACCATAGTAAAGATATGGAAACAACACAAATGTCTGTCAACAGAGGAATGGATGAAGCAAATATGGTATATACATATAATGGAAAATTTCAGACTTAAAAAGGAAATACAACCATTTGTGATAACATGGATCAACTTAGAGGACATTATGCTAACTGAAATAAGAGAGGCACGGAAGGATAAATACTGCATGATTCCACTTATATGAGGTATCTAAAATAGGCAAACTCATAGGAGCAGATCATAGAATGGTAGTTGCCAAGGGCTGGAGGGAGGAGAAATAGAGAACAGTGCTGAATGGATACAAAGTTTTAGTTATGCATGATGAAAAAGTTCTAGAAATCTGCTGTACAATATAGTACTTATAGCTAACAACAAGGTATACTGCACTTTAAAATATGTTAAGAGAACAGTTCTCATTTTAGGTGTTCTCACACACACATACACACAAACAATACAGGGGGGTGATGGATATGTTTGGCATCTTGATGGTGAGGATGGTATCACAGGTGTTTGTACATGCCGAAGCTCAATAAAATGTATACATTAAATACGTACAAAATTTTAAATATCAATTATAGCTCAATAAAGCTTTAAAAATTTTGGTTTAGGGGCATCTGGGTGGCTCAGTCAGTTAAGTGTCCTGCTTCAGCTCAGGTCATGGTCTCATGGGTTGTGAGTTCAAGCCCCACATCGGGCTTGCTGCTGTCAGTGCAGAGCCTGCTTTGGATCCTCTGTCCCTTTCTCTCTGCTCATCCCCTGCTTGTGCCCTCTCAAAAATAAATAAAACATTGAAAAAAATCAGGTTTAGTAGCTTAAAACTAACACTTATCATGTCACAGTCTCTGTGGTCAGAACTCTGGGCATGGCCGAGTTGGATGCCTCTGCAGTCACGGTGTCATTCAGGCCTTAGTCATCTCAAGGCTCAACTAAGGGATGATCCATTTCTAGGCTCACTTGTGTGGCTCAGCCTCAGGTATTCTGGCTGCTTGCAACATGACCCTTCTTGCCACATGGGCATCTCCATAGAGCTTCTCACAACAAGGAAGTTTGTCCTGATTCCCAAAAGAGAGAGGTCTGAGAGGGAGAAAGTGAGAGGGTCAGAAAGATGGAAATCACAGTCTTTCAGTGACCTCATATTAAAAGAGACAGTTCAATGCTTTTGGCACATTCTATTTGTTAGAAATAGGTCACTAGTCCTTCCCACCCTCAAGGGGAAGTAATTACACAAGAGCATGAATACCAGGGAGTAGGGATCACTGGGGCCCATTTTAAAGGCTGCCTACCATACCTTCCTGCTTAAATCCTAAAATCCATTATCAGACCTAGAACCAACTCAGAATAAAGACATACAACCAACATTAGTTAACTTTTAATTAACTTTTCCTGCTCTTAGAAAAAGTACCTTTCGACATAGCAAAAGAAGAAGAAAAGGGAAGCATATGGCTCCACACAATAAGAGCTCTCCTACTCAAACTGTGCCCAGGACAGCAGGACAGCTTACAGGGCAGTCTTGTGGGACCTCATTTTCTGCCTGCCAGCTTGTAGTCACAGTCAAGTCTGCTTTCTGTGGCTGTTCCTGCTGTCAACTGTCTTGGACTCTGAGAGTTTTCATGCAGATAGTGTATCATGCAATACACTCAGGACTAACATTTGAACAGGTGTGAATTGTGCAGAGTGACAAGGTGAATTACAAGTCCTCACTGATCCCATGAGGAACTCTGGAGAGAAGATGACCTTGTACACTTTTCCTGAATTAGGCAAGGGGGAAAAAACCCGTGTACCCTGAATCAAGGAGACACTGGATGCAGTTGATGCATTAGGAAGGTGATAATTTAGGGTAGTGCAGCATCCTTTGGCTGAAGGTAATTCCTGGAAAGGAATGCAGCTGGGAGCTCTCAGTGGCCAGCACTCCCAGCTCCTGAGTAAATGAATGCTTCAGCCTTGAAGGGGGATCTATGTGGTGCTCTGCAGTCTACAACTAGGGAGTGTTCATAACTGATTAGTCTTCTGAGGGGACTTGGGGTGGGTAAGGAAATAAACCCTCAAACTTTTCCTGATTGGAGAATGGACTCTCCCATTATTATAGTATTTCTTCTTGGTTAAGAAATCATGAAATAGGGGCACCTGGGTGGCTCAGTCGGTAAAGTGTCTGACTCTTGAGCTCAGCTCAGGTCATGATCTCACAGTTTGTGAGTTTGAGCCCTGCATGGGGCTCTGCGGTGACAATGCGGAGCTTGCTTAGGATTCTCTCCCTCTCTCTCTCTCTCTCTCTCCCTCTGTCCCTCCCCCACTTGCACTCTCTCTCTCTCTCAAAATAAATGAATATACTAAAAATAAATAAATAAATAGGTATGCTAAAAGTGAACATATTTTTAAAGATAATTAATATTAACAGCAAAGAAAAATCCCAGAGATACAATGTAAACAGATGTTATAACAAAAATACATTCACCTCAACTTTGATTGTTACTTTTCAGATACAAAACAAAAATAAATGAGATGTAACTATTAGAACTAAAATATGAGAAACACATAAATTTGGAAAAGAAAATTAAATACTTGCTAAATTTCTTTTGTATTTATTGGTTAATTTTATAGCAGTGGAAACCTTAGGGAAGTACATAGGGAGTTGGAAGTAATAGATTTTCATAGCAGGAGCCAAAGACCTTCAGTAATCGATGTCTCTATCTGAACTTGAACCTCAAGAGGCTTATTAAACTGATCCAACTCTAAGGAGAATTATTCTGCTGTTTGGAAAATTCTGTTTCATGTTCTATACAAAGAGACACTTTTGTGAAGAAGCAACGTACATCTTATAGGCTCTTCATTGGGTGGTATTGTGGCTGGTTCCTCATGGCACAGAATGAAATTCTTGGAAGATAAATCAGGGTCATGATGTATAGTATCTCAAGCAAAAAGGGTGTGATTGAGATGGAAATGTGTATCAAATACTTACATGCCTGTATACACATATGCACACACAAATGCCCCTGCACACATGCACCCAACACCTGCCCTAATGCCTAGGCTGCATGTCCAGATAAAGCTCTGGCCTAGTGAACCATAGACAAAATCCCCTAGTTCCTCCAACCTAACTTCTGAGGTTTCAATGCCTGCAGGCAGTGGAGATTTCCAACTACTGCCTAAAATCCATCCATTTATTGACTAAACCATCTCTTCCTTTCATGTTCTACTTTCTTGTCCAATGTGTGTCCTAGGCCAGGTAAGTGTCATATTTCCATTTATAAAAAGACTATAGAGTAATATTCCATTGTATAGATACCACATCTTTATTCATTCATCTACTGATGGACACTTGGGCTGCTTTCATAGTTTGGCTATTGTAAATAATGGTGCAATAAACATAGGGGTTCATATATATTTTCAAATTAGTGTTTTCATTTTCTTTAGGTAAATATCCAGTAGTGCAATTACTGGATCATATGGCAATTCTATTTTTAATATTTTGAGGAACCTCCATAGTGTTTTCCACAGTGGCTGCACCAGTTTGCATTCCCACCAACAGTGCACGAGGGTTTCTTTTATTCCATATATCATTGCCAACGCTTGTTATTTCTTGTGTTTTGATTTTAGCCATTTTTTTAAATTTATTTTTTATTCAAGTATGATTATATACAGTATTATATTAGTTTCTGGTGACATATAAAAATATGACTCTTAAGCACAGAGAACTGATAGTTGCTAGAGGGGAGGTGGGTGGGGGCGAATGGGTGAAATAGATAAAGGGGATTAGGAGTGCACTTTTTATTTATTTTTCTTTTTAAAGTAAACTCTACACCCAGTGTGGGGCTTGAACTCACAACCCCAAGATCAAGAATCACATGCTCTACTGACTGAGCCCTGTGCCCCAAGAGTGCACCTGTCTTGATGAGCACTGAGAAATGTACAGAATTGTTTAATCATTATATTGTACAGCTGAAACTAACCTAACAACTGCATGTTAATTATAATTGAAAAAATTATTGAAATGAATAAAAAAAAAAAAAAGGAGACTGATCCAAACAGGTTGGAGTCTTTAGTTACTGAACAGACCCGTATGTCACCTTATTAGCTAAGCCTCTAATTAACATCAGCCTCTAAATTCTCCTTCTTGGCTGCATTCTGGGGCTTAATGCCATACCCCTGATGTGATTAAAAAAATTTTTTTTTACACTTTATTTATCTTTGAGAGAGAGACAGACAGAGTGTGAGTGGGGGAAGGGTGGACAGAGAGAGGGAGACACAGAATCTGAAGCAGAGCTCCAGGCTCTGAGCTGATGCGGGGCTCAAACTCTGGAACCATGATATCAGGCCCTGAGTCAAATTTGGATGCTTAACTGACTGAGTCACCCAGGCACCTCCCACTTTGTGATTTTCAAAAAGAAGTGGTCCATACTAGGCTTCTCAAATGTTAATATGCATGCAAATCACCTGGGACGTCTTGTTAAAATGCAGACTGATTAAATCAGTCTGAAGTGAAAGACAAAATTTTGCATTTTTAACAAGCTCCCAGGTGATACACTACTGGTCTGAAGATCATACTTTGAGTAGCAAGAGTTTAATAGATCCTAATCATTTCCTAAGTACAGCTGAAATCTTATCTTCAACAACTGCACAGATTAGTCCACTTGTAACAAGTATCGTTTTGACTAATGATCATGATGATAAATATTGATTAAGTGTCTTGTGCCATGCAATGTGGTAAACTTCACATGTAGTAATATCTCATTTATTTGTTAAACCAACATAGTAAATAATGTATTACAACTAATCTCCAACTTACAAATGAGGAAATGCATATAAAGAAATTAGATGATCTGGTTAAGAGGTAATAAATACTTTTGTTTAAATGGCAGGTTTGGGGGCGCCTGGGTGGCTCAGTCGGTTAAGCGTCCGACTTCAGCTCAGGTCACGATCTCACGGTCCGTGAGTTCGAGCCCCGCTTCGGGCTCTGGGCTGATGGCTCAGAGCCTGGAGCCTGTTTCCGATTCTGTGTCTCCCTCTCTCTCTGCCCCTCCCCCCTTCATGCTCTGTCTCTCTCTGTCTCAAAAATAAATAAAAGTTAAAAAAAAATTAAAAAAAAAATAAATGGCAGGTTTGTTAGCTTTACTTTCCAAAAACTCACAGAGAGATTGTGTCAACTGACTACCTGGCAGGTGGGGAGGAGTAGGTGAAATAGTCTGGAAATCAATTCTTTAAGAGCTTGGTTACTGTTAGAAATGGAAGCCCTTCCATGCGCATCAGATAGAGGTAGACAGATGGATAGAAAGATAGGTAGATATTTGATAATTTGAGATCCTAGTCTTTGTATTCAGACAAATACCAACAATCTTTTGTTTTATGTTTTCTGTGGTTTAAGATCTTCATAGAGATAAGTAAGACTATATGATACTCCTTTTTTTTTTCTTTTTTCAAATCAAAGTACCTAAAAGCTAAGGGGAATATTTTATTTTGGGTTGTTGAATGATTCAGTGTGTCTCCTGACATATTGTGGAAAGCACGATCATCGGTAAGATCTGACAGAATCAGGGGTAAGGGGCCAAAGCATTTGTTATCAAAATTTCCCCTGTTGTTTGTCCATGGGATATTTTTACTTGACCTTTGAGTCAGGAAATGTAACTTTACAGATTCATAGAGCAATCAAGGGAATGCTGTGATAAATCATACTCATTTGTGTGATATGCTCAAGCTACTTCAGGGGCCACTATTGTCAGCTGAGCATTAGTGCCTTCTTGAGGGATGAAAAACACTTTTGGTTCATTTGGAAGTACTCATCTGTTTCACCCTGGACCTTTCAGACAGTGCCTCTATATACCATTCTCCACCATACCTAACTCCAAAGTATTCTTTGTGAATTGCATGGTATGTTCTGCTTGGGACCTCCCTAATTCAGTTGTACATATCCCTCCATTTGTCATTGAAATAACCCAGTCATATAGCCTCTTTTTTAGTAATGTCTGAGTCATGCTGCTATTGGTAATGTGATCATTTTTATTTTCATTATCTCTACTCTGAGAAAACATGGTCACAATATTCATGATGTTAAAAATTAAACGAGAACCATCTCTACACAAAGCACAATTCACTCACTGGTTAAGCTAACAACAAGCTGTGAATGCTTACAATTGCAGCTCCTTTAGGTCGGGGCACTTACACACAGCTCTGACTTTGCATGCTTCACAGATCATCACACGTATACTACACAATACGTACAACACATCAGCAGTCAGGGGAGGAAACACAACCACAGACAGCTACAATGGGAGGTGGGTAATCTCTGCTATACTTGTTTGCCACTACATGGGTTAGTGATGGAAGCCAAATGGAAGCAAGCAGTGGAAATTAAGAGTCCTAGAGAAACTAAAGAGAATAATAAATTAAAAAAACACCAACAGCTTTCCTCTCCCTCCCTCAGATAAAAATGCTATCCATACTAATAATTTAAAAAACTGTTTTCCATTATATCAAGAGGGTACTCATGAATGAAGAAATGTAGCAAGCCATCAAAATTTCCTGAAAAAGCTTATGCAGATTTGTTATTGCTGGTTCAGGAAAACAGATGCTTTCAAATGCAAAGAAAATGACAGACATCATCTATATTCGGGTATTATAACAAGAAAAGAAAGAACTGGAATTAAAATATTTCAGCCTTTGAAAATTCTCCACCTTCTCCCATCAAAACAAATAAACAAAGGAGAAATTGTGAAGCAGAGGAAAACAGTAACAACACAAATTAATATGTCTTATGCATTTGCAGATACTGAAAAGAAAATCCTCACATAAGAGACTTAAAACCTTGGAAGAGGAAAGGACAATAATCAGGAAGATATAAAAGAAAATTTGACCAGACTCAAGAAGGGAATTAAAAAATAGACAAATAGTTTGCCTAGAAATGCAAACTAAATTAGAATTTCCTCAAGAGAGAAGGCATTCAACCTAAAATTTCATTAGGGGCAAGAGAAGATAGAATTGGAAACACCTAGGTGGGTAAACAAAATAAAGAGATGAAGGGGATCAAAGAGAAAGTAACAGATACATAGGAAAACAGAAAAAAACCATATCATCTTCCTGAAGAAGATTTAAAACTGATGGAAATTAGAGGTGATCTTAACATGCATTTTTAAGAGGACTCTATACCTATAACTATTTTTTAAAGTTTATTTATTTATTTTGAGGCAGGGGAGAGTCAGAGAGAAAGGGAGACAGAATCCCAAGCAGGCTCCACATTGTCAGTGCAGAGTCTGGTGTGGGGCTCAAACCCACGAACCATGAGTTCATGACCTGAAATCGAGAGTTGGACGCTCAACCCACTGAGCCACCCAGGCGCTCCTGAAATTGTCAACTTTTGAGACTAATTTTGGTGAGTACATCAAACATTAAAAATAAAGAAAAAAGTGCTTTTGATATTCAGGAGAAAAAAATACAAGTCACTTATAAGGAAAATAAAATCAGTTTTGAATTATACCTCCGGATAGCAATATACAAAATCAGTAATGTTAGGGAAACATTTTTTTTTTAAAACCTCAGGGAAAGAAAGTGTGAACCAAGATTTTACAAACAACTAAGCTGTCTTTCAATATTAATGATATAGAAAAATAATGTTAAACATTACAGACAGAGAATATGTTAGCCACACTCCTTTCCCAAGGAATCTTAGTAGAGAACAAGTTTGATCCAACCAGAAGATGGCTGGGAAAACTTTGGCAAAAGAACCGATGGTGAGGGATGAATATGTTTATTTGTTATCCAAGACTTTAAAAATGTAGAGCAAGGGTAGAAGAATGCCAACCAAATGTTATGTGTTCTGGCAAAATGGGAAGAGTGCAAATAAGAATGAGAAGTGAAGCGAGAAAAAAGAGAAAGTAAAACTTATTTCACTGATTATCCTCTAGGTAAGAGGTAGGGACAAAAAGATATCATTTAAAGCTGACAGGCAAAATAGTGAAGACCTAAAGTAAAAAATGGGGAATGAGGGACACCTGGGTGGCTCAGTTGGTTAAGTATCCAACTCTGGATTGATCTCAGCTTAGGTCTTGACCTCAGGGTTGTAAGTTCAAACCCCGTGTTGGACTCCATGCTGGGCATGGAGAGTACTTAAAAAGAAAGGGGAAATGAACGTTTATTATAAAAGTTATTAATATAAAGATATCAAGTAGAATAACACAAACCACCCTAATGCTAAAAGAAATACAAAAATAGAGGAAAGAAAATAGAACACACAGAGCAATGTAGTAAGTACAACATGAAGTAACATGATAGAGCTTGAATAAAATAAATCATAGTATCATTAAATATAAATTAGTCCAACTCATCAAGTAAAAGAAAAGGATTTTCACACTAGCTCAGAATGCAATATCCAACTGTAAAACAAAGTGATTCAGATAGGTTAAAGTAAGGAAATAGAAAAGGTTTATCGTGCATATATGAGGTAGCAGCTGTGTTCCTGATATCAGACCAAGTATATTTAAGGCTAAGATATCATTAAGCAATACAAAGAAAGATACTTTATAATTCTAATGACCTTAATTCATAATAAAGATCTGTTATAAATGTCTATACACCAAATGATGACATAGCAACCCCCTTTATGCAGCAGAAACTATAGGAGACACATAAATAGAAGCAGGTTGATAGTAGAAGGCAATGACACAGCAATTCTCAGCCCAAGAAAAGTCAAGCAGACAACAAATTAGTAAAGCTGTATTAACCTAAACAACATGACTAATAATGTATACTCTGATAACAGAGAATACACATTCTCAATTACACCTGACACATGCATAAAAAGTGACCACTTATTACATAATAAAAAACAGTAAGTTCCATAAAGCAGAAAAAATAAAAATTTCTTAGAGTACAGCATAAGAAGGCTAGTTATTTATAAGAGACTTTATACTCTTCTACCTGGAAAATTAAAACTCTTTATGGAACAATTCTGGGTACAAAAGAACTAATCAAATGTAGAATTTCAAAAAATGGTACATACTGAAAATACTTCACATTGGAATATATGTAATAAAATAAAAGCAGAAGTCAGAGAAAAAAACTTAATTTCAATAAAACAAAAAATAATACAAGTCCTAAATTTACAAGCTTAGAACAAATGAAGCTAAAATAAAGCTAAAAGAATAAAGATTAGTGAATAAGTAAAAAAATGTACATAACTTAAAAACATAACTAATAAATAAAAATCTGGTTATTTTGTGGTGGTGTCCCCTCCCTAAGGAGAGAAAAAAAAAGAGAGAGAGAGAGAAAAGAAAAACAAAAACAAAAACAAAAAAACTTCAAGGCAACCTGGCTATGCACCTACGGGACAATATCCCTCATGACCTTGTAAACTGAGACTACTTAATCGGACTACATGTTTGTGTGTGTTACCATATATGGGAGACAAATAAATAGAAAATGTATATAAAAAAACTATGCCACGGGATGTTCGGATGTTCGAGGCTCAGTTCTCAGGGTATTAACCCAACTGAACAGTGCTGGCAGGAATAAAGTTGCTTCCTGGGAAGAAGTGTCATGACTCTGTGCAAGAATCCTGCTACAATTTGATACAATAAATACAGAAGAATAAACTAGCTGAGATAGGGAAACCAAAGGACTCCATAAAAATCTGCTTTTTACTCCTTTTCTTGCTTCTATTCTTGCTAGGATTTGCACCCTACTTTACACATACAAGTAATGTATGTCCTCCTTGTAAGGGACAAGGAGTTCATGATTTCTTTGACACCTTCCAACACAATAGATAACATCTAAGGAATGACTGTGAGAGAATGACTGGACAAAGCCATCATATGCATATTCCAGGCCACCGGCACCAGACATCAGGATGTCTAGACCCTCTGGTTCCAAGGAATAAGTGACTTATGAAGGACACCTGGACCTTTGTCCTTGTTCTGGTTAGACCTGGTTAGTACCTGTCTGAGAGGACAGGTACACGAGACCACTGTCCGCAATAAAAACACCAAACCACTAGCAAAGATGAGACTCTCTTCCTTTTCCTTTATGAGTCTCCCAGGTGCTCTGTGTCTAACACTCTCTTTCTTCGGTAAATTCTGCTCTCACTTCCTCCTGGTTCATGCTTGATTTCTATCCTTTGTGAGGCCAAGGATTCTCTCTTGGCTGGTTCTGTGGGACCTCCCCTTCTGGGTCCTTGGACCCAGCACTGAGGTCCATCTTGGTGCAGACTGTTTTGGTCAGGTCTGTCACAGTCTTTTGTAGTACAGTCCCTCCTTTCCAGAGCGTCCTGCTCCCACATTCCTGCAAGATACACTACTCAAGGGCATAGTTTTAGCTGTCCTAGAAGATCTGTGACATAAAGTTTCAGCTATCCAGGAACACTGGATTTGGGAGTTAGAGTTGAGGGCACCCAAATACAGTCCCTGCACTATCTCACTCCCAAAACCCACAAAAACCCACTAGATTCAGATGATTTTATAGGAAACTAACAGAGAGAGAGAGAGAGAGAGAGAGAGAGGGAGAGAGGGAGAGAGAGGGAGGGAGGGAGGGAGGGAGGGAGAGAGAGAGAGAGAGAGAGAGAGAAATTGCAGAGAAAGAAAACATTCATATCTTTCCTTACAAGGTAAGTATTGCATTGATGGCTGTACCTGATAAAGATTGTGCAAAAAAGGAAAACTAGAGACTAACTTCCTTGTAAATACTGATATAAAATTCTAATTAAAATAACAGCAATGCAGAATTCTTCTACCACACCAATTCTTCTGCTTGGTCTTCTTTCTTTTCAGGCTACATATGGCAGCTTTGTAAAGTAACTATTTTCATGTAATCTGAGGTATTCTTCCATGTTCTGTACGCTATGACATTCTGAAAGTGGGAGAACCAAAGATTCTGGAAGCTCTTGCTTCTCCATAGAATACCGTTTCTATGCCATTGTTCTGTTATCTTGGGTCTTTGCCCTGTGGGGAATACTTCTTCTCTCTTGGAACTCCGCTACCTTGGGGCTGGGTGTGCTGAGCTAAGGCCTCACTACTTGTGAGGATCCACTATTGCCAATGATGCCTCAGTGGGAGCCAGGGTGAACCCCAGGGGAAAGCAGTCCATCTGTCCCCATTGCTGTCTCACCTCATGCTGGGGCTATTTGCATTAGTATCCCTTTTGCCTCCTGCATTTCACTGCCCCCTTTCCTTCCTATATTCCACATTGCTGTCTAGGTTTACATTCTGGCCTGTGCTCTGAATTATCCTGTAGGCCACAAGGACCCACAGATTTGAGTTTAAACTTTTAAGTACAGCAGTTTTGGGGACTAATTCTCTTGCAGGCTTGAAGAGTGGACCTTCTAATAGATGCTAAACCCAGTAAAGTGGACCTAAACCACCCCGTGTCATCATTAGTAGTGTGCTGGGTCAGGCTGAGGAAGGCATGAAGCACCCCTCCTCCCCTCAAAGGCAATGGAAGGCCTCTCACCATTCATAGCACTGATAACTTGGTCTCTGCTGAGGAACTGGGGAGCTGGGAGCATGCAGTATTGTCTCCTTAGTTTTCATATTCCCATGTATCTTTTGCCATTATAAAAAAGAAATTATAACTTGCACCTATTGGCTTTTCTTTCTCCTCTTTTTGGCTTCTTTCTTTTTCTTTCTTCTTTCCCATTCCTGCCCCATGATGATGCTTAGGAAGAAGTCATGACCTTTAAAACATGGCCCATTCACCCCTCTAGCCCCATTTATTTTCATTCTCTTTCAAGTATCCTGCGCTCTATCTTCTCTGGTTTATTCTCTGTTTAGAGAATATTTTGTCTTCTCCTATTTTTGTGCTGAGGTCCATGCCCTTTCTCGCAGTGTGAAAAGTTTATCTTCCTTGGTCTCTTTTACACTCTTTTCCTTTCTCTGTTCAAAAAAGACTATAACACAGTGACATGAAATATATTTAACCAGTGAAACCCACCATGAGTCTCCAGGCAGAACTGAGGAACGTGAAGTGGAATTTGAGAGATTAAGTATATTATCAGTGTGAAGAATTCTACAACAAAGTAAAATGAATTATGACTGCTTGAATTTGGATCCTGACTCTCTGGCTTACGAGCTCTGTGAACGTCTAGGCACTTCATCTATAAAATGTAGATGTAATAATAGCAGCTGCTTTAGAGGACTGTGAAAATGGAATGGGATCATCTTCATACAGTTCTTAACAGAGCACTTGGCACAAAGCAGGATTTCACAAATCTAATCTTGGGCTTCTGTTTTCTTTTCAGGGTTCACTCTATATTCTCTTAGGTATCTTCAGAGCACTTGAAGAAACAAAGACTCTTTGTACACTAAGCATCTTCCTTCCTTCCTTTCCTAATCTGGAAAGCCCCAGAGGCTAGAACACAGAGAAAAATCAGTCTCTGGAGGAGTTGCAGTGTTTGGCTCTTGGCAGAGGCCAAGGGAAGCTGGGGTGTCCAGGGAAAAAGCAGGATGGTACAATCTTAAGGGGAAAGAGGACTCCAA
Organism: Acinonyx jubatus; assembly: GCF_027475565.1. Taxonomy (NCBI): domain Eukaryota; kingdom Metazoa; phylum Chordata; class Mammalia; order Carnivora; family Felidae; genus Acinonyx; species Acinonyx jubatus. The sequence continues at coordinate 53,665,178 of NC_069390.1, read as the reverse complement.
TGGGAGGTCTTTAAAAGTGACACTACTCACCATGACTTTGTTGTTTATCTTTGATTTTGTGTTGTTCTTCCTGCTCCTCCTGAAGAGTACTGAATAAATCCCCCTTATTTGGAGTGAAAGAAATGTGGACACATCAGAGGACATTGAATAGTGAATGCAACAGGAATGTGGGTAATTGACCTGGGGACCGGGTGTTGGGCTAATGGAGTCTTAAGGCCAAGGTCACCCTAGAAAGGAGGAGAGAAGTCCTCCATCACACTATAAAGGGCTGGTCAGGTCTGGTGGGTAGTACTGATATGAAGATCACCTCCTAGAAATGATGAGAGGATGGGGGGAGAAAGAGGGAACAGGGAACACATGGTTACTTTGCTTCACAGCTAAGAAAGGAGTAAGTCCAACTTTGGAATAATGGAGAGACAGTTTTCAGGGTCAAAAGGGAGGTTATGAGAAAAGAAACTGAGCAGTAGGACTGATGGGGAGCATGTTTATTTCATTGTAGAGGGGAAGCATAGGGTTATCATAAACACAAAGGCTCCATTCAAATGAGTTATGCATTACTGCTTTTACTGTTAAGACAACTTTGATCTGAATTGTGTATTTCCCACTCTTTAAATAGGAATTAAAAATCCTCACATACCCTTTGATGTAGTTATTGAAGTTGACTTGTCTAAGCTTTTCTGTAGTGATTGGTCCTCCAGATCTTTATGCAAATGTCTGCAGGATTGAAGGAAGAGGCAGATTCTGGCTGGAAATGTCTTAGCAGAGGTTGACCAGAGCTTTCTGAAGAACAATGCACCTCAACAATTAGGAAGCAATTGTATCTGTATATTGCTCTGGGGAGTGGCTATGTGGGTATGTTCACATGCTAACTTAAAAAAAAAATTATCAAGCTGTACACCTGAATCTGTGCATATTACAGTATGTATGTTATACTTCAATTAAAAAGTTAACAAATATGGGAACAGGCAGTCATATTAAACGTTTTGGATAGGTTAAGTTAAATAAGGAATGAAAAGAAATCACTGGATTGGCTACACGTCATTGGCTACACATCATTAACATTGACCAGTATTAATTTTGGCAAGAAAATTTTCAGGTGAAATAAAAATGAAAAAAGATGACCAACTAAACCAAATGTCCTGTTGTTTGTAAAGACTAATAAAACATATAAACCTCCAGGTGTGCTAATTAAGAAAGAAAAGAAAACAAAACCTCATGGATGAAAGGTATGACGAGCTAGAAGTTGCCAGGGCTAGAGAGAGGAGGGATGGGCTGGACACCAGCTGAGATTGCCTTCGGAAGTAAGGTGGATTTTTATACAGGGAAGTGAGCCAGGAGAGGAGCAAGATCCTGGATCAGAGGTGAGTGGGGTGGTGGGTGGAGGCATTCTGTTTCCTCAGGCTCTTCAAGCAATAATGGTCAACTTTGAATTTGTTTGTTTGGTTTTTTTTTTTTTTTTTTTGGTTTCTTTTTTCACTTTATTCTTTTTTTTTTTTTTAAATATGAAATTTATTGTCAAATTGGTTTCCATACAACACCCAGTGCTCCTCCCAACAGGTGCCCTCCTCAATGCCCATCACCCACTTTCCCCTCCCTCCCATCCCCCATCAACCCTCAGTTTATTCTCAGTCTTTAAGAGTCTCTTATGGTTTGCCTCCCTCCCTCTCTTTTTTTCCCCTCCCCTCCCCCATGGCCTTCTGTTAAGTTTCTCAGGATCCACATAAGAGTGAAAACATATGGTAGCTGTCTTTCTCTGCCTGACTTATTTCCCTTAGCATAACACTCTCCAGTTCCATCCACGTTGCTACAAAAGGCCATATTTCATTCTTTCTCATTGCCACGTAGTATTCCATTGTGTATATAAACCACAATTTCTTTATCCATTCATCAGTTGATGGACATTTAGGCTCTTTCCATAATTTGGCTATTGTTGAAAGTGCTGCTATAAACATTGGGGATCTGTAGCATCCAGAAAACACAAGACAGTCTTAAGGATGTGCTGAATATTTTTTCCACCCTTTACAACCATTTTACTTCAAAAAGATTTCCATTGTCTTCTCATTGCTATCACTGAAGATGTTTCACCCACTGGCTATACAAAGTTATTTTACTCTGACCATGAAACGGAGCTCACTATTTTATTCAATCTGTTCCATTATAAGACATTTTTTTTTTAACTTGGTCTCTAAATCCCACTTATCCTTTTGACCATGCTACTCTGAGCAATCTAGAACTAAAAGAATAAAATGGGGAAAAGTCTCATTTTTTTTATTACCAGTGTTTTACTGAGCAACTATGTACCATGAATTGTGCTAAGCACTTTTGCACAGCTTCTCATTTAAATCCCAAAAGATCTCTATGAACTAAGGATTATTACCCTCTTTCCTTGGAAATTTTAAATACTTAACCAAGACAAAACAGCTATCAGGTGCAAGAGTAGAATTTTCAGTCTAGGTAGTATGTACCTCGTACCAATGCTTTTTAGCCACTTTGCTATCTTGTCTCTTGATGTTGTAGGACCAACAGCACATTCTGAGTGGAGTACAAAGAAGCATGCAGGATTTATATGCTCTATTCGAAGGAAAGAGAAACTAGGGATTCCTTGAAAAAGTTCAACAGGTGTCTCTCAAGACTGAGTGATACCAACAGAGGAATAAGAGACCCTTGTAAGGAGTGTTCTTAAATGGTTGGGGGAATGTACACATACCCAAACATGAACTGAAATCATGGAAACCATCTATATGAAGGGGAAAGTAACTAAAGGACATCATACAGGAATGGAATGGTGGTTAATGATGGCTCCTTATACTGAGGGTGACTCTCTATACTAAGTTTTACCTAACCAGATTCCTACACATTAATGATACGGTAACACTAGAGTGTGGTAGACTGAGGTTAAATATAACAATAAGCAGAAATAGATAAGCTCATGGATGTGCAAAGTAGTAACTCTGTTTGACAAAAACTGGCTGAGGGAGGTCCCCGATATAACTATAGATAGATATATCATCTATATCTATATCTATATCTATATCTAATACCATTATATCAAGTATATGTATAATACCTGGCCCCTAATATGACACACACACCTGGGAGTCACAGGTGTTAACAGGAGCTGGAATGACATGGACTTGATTTTCTTTTTATTTATTTATTTATTTATTTATTTAAAAAAAATTTTTTTTAACGTTTTTATTTTTGAGACAGAGAGAGACAGAGCATGAACGGGGGAGGGTCAGAGAGAGGGAGACACAGAATCTGAAACAGGCTCCAGGCTCTGAGCTGTCAGCACAGAGCCCGACACAGGGCTCGAACTCACGGACCGCGAGATCATGACCTGAGGCAAAGTCGGCCACTTAACCGACTGAGCCACCCAGGCGCCCCTGGACTTGATTTTCAAATTTACCACCTGCTTGCTGTATGATCTTGGACAAAATATTTAATCTCATTTTAACTGTATTAACTGTCTTATATGGAATAGATGTTTTTTTCTATTTTACAAATGGACAAATACACTCAGATTATGAATACTAGATTTTTCAAGTTAGTACTGGTACATACTATGTACATTAGGAAGTGTTTTCCTTTCTAAAGGATAAAGCTTGTTATTTGGAATGTCTTGGTGGTTTAACATGAAGAGGGAGTTATATGAATTGGAGAATTATAAAAGCCTATTGGGGGTCATCTATGAAGGAGCCCTTAAGTTTTGTCTGCAGCTACTTAATCTACTAATTGAAACCAGCTCAACAGAAAATGCATGCTGAAAATTAGGGAAGGTAGGGATCACAAATATTTCCAGACAGTTTATCATCTTCTATGGAAAGTGGTAATGTTACTCTCTGATGACCTTCTTTTCCTGAACTCATCAATCTATTTGTTCAACCAGAAGGATGCTTCATTCATCTACTGTCAAAGCACTATACTGAAGATATAAAATATGACATGTTGAATCTTAAGAAGTTCATTGTTTCATTCAATAATTATTAAGTATCATGAACTGAACATACAAAGATAGAAGACAAACTCCTCTGTTTTCTCACTCATTCTTTGGAAACTGTTTGCTATGAGTACATGTATCTTTTTTAATATGCTTGTGGCACCATGGCAATGGGTCACACACTTGGTATAAGGCCATCAACAAGACACAGTTGACTGAATACAATGACATCATAGGTAGAGTATTAGAATGGTTTAGATCCCTCAGAGGTCAACATGGGAGATTCCAGGAAAGTTCAGAAAAAGGTACCTAATTTAGCCTCTGTGTGAGATGGAGAAGGGGCCATGGGCTGATATTTGAATAAACAGAAATTAGTAAGGCAAAGAATACTGAGGGGGATGGAAGGTGGAGCAGGATAAACTGGTCAGACGTCAGTTTTCTGATCCTGTAGTCCACAGAGCTGAAAATGCCACTAGTTGCTCCTAGCACTATACAGCTGGGAGCAAGTCTTAGAGGATTGAATCCATTTCTTACATCATTTTATGTGTTAACAGGAAAGCAGTCTCATCTGTGATGCTGGGGTACCCTATAACCACACAGTGGAAACTCCTGCCACCTTCTTCCTTGTGGGTATCCCAGGTTTGCCATCTTCCCATCTTTGGCTGGCTATTTCACTGGGTGCCATGTATACCATATCCCTGTTAGGAAACACCCTCATCATGACCGTAATCTGGATGGATTTCACTCTACGAGAGCCCATGTATTGCTTCCTGTATGTACTGGCTGCTGTGGATATTGTTATGGCCTCCTCTGTGGTACCAAAGATGGTGAGCATCTTCTCTTCAGGAGATGGCTCCATCAGCTTTAATGCTTGTTTCACTCAGATGTATTTTGTCCATGTAGCCACATCTGTGGAGACAGGGCTATTGCTAGCCATGGCTTTTGACCGCTATGTAGCCATCTGTAAGCCCCTGCACTACAAGAGGATTCTCACACCTCAACTGATGCTGGTAATGAGTGTGGCCATCACCATCAGGGCTGTCATATTCATGACTCCACTGAGTTGGATGGTAAGTCATCTGCCTTTCTGTGGCTCCAATGTGGTTCTCCATTCCTACTGTGAGCACATAGCCGTGGCCAAGTTGGCATGTGCTGACCCCATGCCCAGTAGTCTCTACAGTGTGATTGGCTCCTCCATTATTGTGGGCTCTGATGTGGCCTTCATTTCTGCCTCCTATAACCTGATTCTCCAGGCAGTATGTGGTCTCTCTTCAAAGAATGCTCAATTGAAAGCATTAAGCACATGTGGCTCCCACATGGGGGTTATGGCTCTGTACTACCTACCTGGGATGGCATCCATCTATGTGGCCTGGCTAGGGAAGGATACAGTGCCTCTGTACACCCAAGTACTGTTAGCTGATTTGTATTTGATCATCCCACCTACCTTTAACCCCATCATTTATGGCCTGAGGACCAAACAAATGCGGAAGCGAATATGGAGCTTGCTGACACACTGCCTCTTTGACCTCTCCAAACTGGGTTCATAAACACAAATTCCATGCAGATCTTGAGCAATCAAGATGACTCAAGATCAAGCATTCAAGGATACCTTAGAAATTTGTAGAGCTGGTTTGGTTTGCCTAGCACCAGAAAGAGTTCTAAGATGAAGCTGTAAAAGGTATTCTTGCCTAATTTTCCAGTTTCTAGTAAGAATGTGTACGGAATGATTAATTTTATGACAACGGCTTTAATGGTTTCAATCAACTAGTATCTGTATAAGAGATGAGTCTGGGCAGAGAATACAGATTTGGGGTTTTTCTTTCCTTAGCTTCTGACCCTTATGTTCAACTTAGTATCCTGAAAATCTCCCTGCAGACAGAAACCAACAGTTTAGTCCCCCCATACCTGGCTGATTTTCTCAGAATTGTTCATTTCTCATGTGATTATTATGAAAGCAACTGTTAATATATAACCCTGCCTTCTTGCCCATTGATGAATCCGGTCCGCTTGGGTCATGTGCTTATAACTCAACCAGAGTAATTCTCTAGTCAAACTGGATCCCAGTTTACCTGAGGAGATAATAAACTTGGGATCACTGATTGTGGTCATTTTCTAACACCTGAACTTGGAAAGAGAAATCTGTACCACAGCAAGATATCAAATTAGCAAGATGGGATGAAGAAACCAAGTCTCTGGTTCTCTGATTCCAATTAATTTTGGACACCCAGGCACATCTGTTACTAAGTTTTGTAAGATACCTCTATATCCTTTTAATTTCTCTCCTATTGTGAAGCTAGTTGGAGTCAGTGTACTAATAACCAGCCTTTTGCTTTTAAACAGCAGAAATTAAGGCAAAATGAGTCTGGTTGTGGGCATCTTCCTCTTTGCTTCCCAGTCCTGTTCTGTTTAACTGAACTGTAAGGCATAAAAGAAAAGGATCAAATGTAACATAGGTCTTTCTTCATTTGGACACCACCATAGAAGTGTGCTCTGGGATGAGGAGGTTAATAGAAAACAGTATCAATAATGATGCTGAAATGTGACTATTCTTTTCCAGGTCACCAGATGTTGGTGTTTGGGTTTTGTTTTTATTTTTAACTTTCTGAGAGTCTTAAATTGAATAAGCAGTATATGTTAAAAGAAGGTTTCACATGTAAAAGACACATATATTTGACTCTGGTACATGTGAAAATCTATCCTAATAAAAGATAATTTCCAATAGTGTTACAATAAGTTATTATATCTGAGTCTCAATATTTCCTTGCTACTGATGGAGGGTATACAATGCTAATTCATAGAGGGCACTAAAGATTAAAGAAAATAATGAATAGAGAGTGCATAATATAACATCTGATATACTGTCTCTACTTAAAAAATATATGCCCCAAATTTCTAATTCTATAGTTTTAAGGGGTAGGTCTAGGCACTATTGAAACTGTATTCCCATGTAGGTCAGTACTCATGTGATAACTGTTCCAAATAATCTGCTTAACAACTTAGCATCCATACCTTTGGCAAGCACTGAAATTATTTCCCTACCTAGAATGTATTCTATTTCAGAACACCAGTGAAGTAGGAATCAGCTTCTAAAAACCTGATAATGATGCACTGAGTTCCCGAAGAGTAGGAGAAAGGAACCCCTCTTACAATCCTTAACATAAAAACAAATCAAGATCATGAAGTGGTTAAATGCATTTGATAAGATTTCCATTTTAAAATGTCACACTATTCTTTCCTTATAAGCAACCCAAAGAATTGACTATGTTCATCAAATACAAGAATATTAGATGTATTAAAGAATCTGATGTAAAGTGACACAGGTATAGTCTAGCCTGCACTCAAAACAGAAATTTCTTCTCAGCATTTCCCACAGAAGTCTGCCCTACTTTATGTTTCATTCACATTGGTATTCCTTCAAACTAGCTGGGACCCACTGTTAGCCCTCAGATATTGAATTACATACTTTCAAATTGGACTAGTTCCTACCATGGCTACCCCAAAACAGAAAATCTTGTGCTTCTCCAGATATATCAGATATAACCTCAGCCCTCTCACACCAAGCAATGTATGCCATTTAACTAGTGCCTGGAACCTACACAGACTCTCAGTGTTTGGATATTAAGAGATTAAAATCAATCCTGCTTGGGGCACCTGGGTGGCTCAGTCAGTTAAGTGTCCTACTCTTGGTTTTGGCTCAGGTCATGATCTCATGGTTTTGTGAGTTCAAGCTCCACATCAGGCTCTGCAGTGACAGTGTGGGGCCTGCTTGGGATTCTCTCTCTCCCTTGCCCCTCCCCCACTCACATGGTCTCTGTTACTCTCAAAATAAATAAACTTAAAAAAAATAAATCCAATTTGAATAGACCCATAACCAGTAAAAAAATCGAATTACTATCAAAAATCTCCCAAAAACCAAGAGTACAGGGCCAGATGGCTTTCCAGGGGAATTCTACCAAACAATTAAGAAAGAGTTAACACCTATTCTCTTGAAGCTGTTCTAAAAAATAGAAATGGAAGAAAAACTTCCAAACTCTTTCTATGAAGCCAGTACTACCTTGATTCCAAAACCAGACAAAGAGCCCACTAAAAAGGAGAACTATAGACCAATTTCTCTGATGAACATGGATGCAAAAATCCTCAACAAGATATTAGCCAACCATATCCAACAATACATTAAAAACATTATTCACCACAACCAAGTGGGATTTATACCTGGGATGCAGGGCTGGTTCAATATCCACAAAACAATCAATGTGATTCATCACATCAATGAAAGAAAGGACAAAAACCACAGGATCCTCTCAATACATGCAGAGAAAGCATTTGACAAAATACAGCATCCTTTATTGATAAAAACCCTCAAGAAAGTAGGAATAGAAGGGTCATACCTTGAGACCATAAAAGCCATATATGAAACACCCAACGCTAATATCATCCTCAATGGGAAAAACTGAGAACTTTCCCCCTAAAGTCAGGAACAAGACAGGGATGTCCACTCTCGCCACTGTTATTCAATATAGTATTGGAAGTCTTAGCCTCAGCGATCATACAACACAAAGAAATAAAAGGCATCCAAATCGGCCAGGAGGAGGCCAAACTTTCACTCTTCACAGATGACATGATACTCTATATGGGAAACCCAAAAGACTCCACCAAAAAACTGCTAGAACTGATCCATGAATTCAGCAAAGTGGCAGGATATAAAATCAATGTACAGAAATTGGTTGCATTCCTATACACCAATCATGAAACCACAGAAAGAGAAATCAAGGAATCGATCGCATTTATAATTGCACCAAAACCCATGAAATACCTAGGAGTAAATCTAATGAAAGAGGTGGAAAATCTAGACACTGAAAACTATAGAAAGCTTATGAAAGAAACTGAAGAAGATACCAAAAAATGGAAAAATATTCCATGCTCCTGGATAGGAAGAACAAATATTGTTAAAATGTCAATACTACCCAAAGCAATCTACATATTCAATACAATACCTATCAAAATAACACCAGCATTCTTCACAGAGCTAGAACAAACAATTCTAAAATTTGTATGGAACCAGAAAAGACCCCAAATAGCCAAAGAAATCTTGAGAAAGAAAACCAAAGTGTGGGGGATAAGCTTAGGAATCCCCCGGGCTAACACCAATGGCTTAACAAAGCATAAAGAAATACAAAGTTATAAAATGCTCACACCCAAGTTTGGGTAAATCAGATTGGCACTCCAAGAATAGGGGGGTACAAAGATACCCCAAGAATAGGGAATCACAGAGGTGCCAGGAATAGGGAGATGCAAAGGCACCCCAAAATAGAGAGGGGGTACAGAGCCCCCAAAATAGAGAGGGAGAGACAAAGGCCTGAAATAGAAACAATGCAAAGGTGCCCAATAATAGGAATAACAAGACTAGATATTCAGGGTGAAAGCACCCCAAATTTAGTACTATAGCAGAAAGCTGCTTTCACAGGAGGATAGGGCCAGGTTAGGTCAATTGGTGAACGGGACTATGGACCACTGCGCTGCAGGCAAAGCAGCACAGAGCAGAGATGGTTAACAAAAGAAAAGGTGTCTTGCTAACCCTGAAGTTATTCACCCTATCTGTCTCATCCCCTATGCTAGCAAAGATAAACAGGCGCGGTGCCTCCTGGGCACCTCCTGTCAGCCGTTAACAACCATCTACCAATCTGCCCTGCACCAGGATTTTGTTTTGTGTTGACCTTAACCCCAGACACTGTATATCTTCAAAATCCCCTTTTTCCCCCTCACATCCCAAGTTAATGTTCACGGTTTCTTTGTCTCTTTGTGCACCCCCCATCATGTTTGTAAGCCTTCTGATCTGAATAAATACGGGGCAAGGACCCTTATTCAGTACTCTTGTCTTTTCCTGGACATTAGCCATCTCTCACTTTAATCCTGTATCTGCTCTTTTGCTGGCCAAAAGAGAACTTTAGACTTAGAGTCTATGACACCACAGCAGGAGGCATCACAATCCTCGACTTCAAGTTGTATTACAAAGCTGTAATCATGAAGACAGTATGGTACTGGCACAAAAACAGACACTCAGATCAATGGAACAGAATACAAAATCCAGAAATTGACCCATAAATGTATGCTCAACTAATCTTCGACAAAGCAGGAAAGACTGTCTAATGGAATAAAGACAGTCTCTTCCACAAGTGGTGCTGGGAAGACTGGACAGTGACATGCAGAAGAATGAACCTGGACCACTTTCTTACACCATACACAAAAATAAACTCAAAATGGATGAAAGACCTAAATGTAACACAGGAAGCCATCAAAATCCTTGAGGAGAAAGCAGGCAAAAACCTCTTTGACCTTGGCCGCAGTAACTTCTTACTCAACACATCACCAGAGGCAAGGGAAACAAAAGCAAAAATGAAATACTGGGACCTCCTCAAAATAAAAAGCTTCTTTCTGCACAGCAAAGGAAACAATCAGCAAAACTAAAAGGCAACTGACGGAATGGGAGAAGATATTTGCAAATGACCTATCAGATAAAGGATTAGTATCCAAAATCTATAAAGAACTTATCAAACTCTACACCTGAAAAACAAATAATCCAGTGAAGAAATGGGCAAAAGAAATGAATAGACACTTCTCCAAAGAGGACATCCAGATGGCCAACTGACACATGAAAAAATGCTTAACATCACTCATCATCAGGGAAATACAAATCAAAATCACAATGATATACCACCTCACACCTCTCAGAATGGCTAACAATAACAACTCAGGCAACAACAAATGTTGGCAAGGATGTGGAGAAAGAGGATCTCTTTTGCACTGCTGGTGGGAATGCAAACTGGTGCAGCCACTCTGGAAAACAGGATGGAGGTTCCTGAGAAAATTAAAAATAAAACTACCCTATGACCCAGCAATTGCACTACTAGGTATTTATCCAAGGGATACAGGTATGCTGTTTCGAAGGGGCATGTGCACCCCAATGTTTATAGCAGCACTATCAACAATAGCCAAAGTATGGAAAGAGCCCAAATATCCATCAATGGATGAGTGAAGATGTGATACACACACACACACACACACACACACACACACACACACACACACACAAAAGGAGTATTACTCGGCAATCAAAAAGAATGAAACCCTGCAATTTGCAACTACGTGGATGGAACTAGAGGGTATTACTCTAAGCAAAATTACTCAGAGAAAGACAAATATCATATGGCTTCACTCATATGAGGACTTTAAGATACAAAACAGATGAACATAAGAGAAGGGAAGCAAAAATAATATAAAAATGGAGTGGGACAAAACATATGAGACTCTTAAATATGGAGAACAAACAGAGGGTTACTGGAGGGGTTGTGGGAAGGGCATGGGCTAAATGGGTAAGGGGCATTAAGGAATCTACTCCTGAAATCATTGTTGCACTATATGCTAACTAACTTGGATGTAAATTAAAAAAAAAAAAATTCCTGTTTGAAAAACGGGAGACTGAATTTCCTGTAGGGAGTGCAAGGATTTTCCCTGTCTCTATGCAGGACCTACGTATTTTCCCCATTAATAGCCTTTTGCCTCAAGCCTCAGGCATTGCACTCCTTGGTTTCTCTGCTAGTAAAATAAGGGTGGGCAAAGCTCATTCGTGTCTTGTAGTGAATGATCTCACAAAGCTGGAGGAGAGTGGTACAGGCACTCTACACTCAGTGTGGCCACTTGCTTCTTCCCTCTAGACCCCTTTTGTAACTATTTTTGAATTATTTTTTTTAACAGAATTATAGTTAAGTACCATCTAGTTGTTCATACCCCTATGAAATAAGAAGAGCTTACTTTTATTTTTGTGTTTTGATTCTAGGCATATGAATGAAAGTACCCTCACTTAAGTATTTACACACTCACACACCCACACTCACACACCCACACATGGTGCCAAGACTGGGCTGTAATGGTGAACTAGACAAACAAGGTTCTGGTCTTCACAGGGTTCTTAGAAAGGAAGTAAGCAACAGCCCTAGATGAAAGGGTTTCATACACTTAAGAACTTCAATATTCTTGCCTGGTCTTAAAAATCAGACAGTATGAAATAAACAATGTATCTAACCTTATACTTCTGACAAGCAACCAAAAAAAACAAAAACAAAACCCTACCTAAAACAGCGTGTTACCAATGAAGCCATTCCATTACTTAATTCACTCTAGGTTTGAATGAATTTACCTCCTAATAATCCTTTTTCTAAGAGACTTCCAGGGTTTGTCCTAATAAAACCATAGTAAAAGAACAGCACTGGTTTGGTTCCTATCCTCTTATGCTAAGTATCCATGGATGTTACTGGAAGCACTTTCTAAAAATCTATTTCTCAAGCCTATAAACAATTCCCCAGGGATTCCTCCTATACAAAGACATGGTCTGTTTAACGAGGTCTGCTCAACCCTTTGCCAAGACCAGGTCTGTGACTTACTAGTTCATTCCTCTCCAAGCAGAGAATGGAAACTTCTCCCCTTCTGCTAATGCTTGAGGAGTGACTTGGAAGCATGGTGGGCAGAATATGAGTTTATTTCTCCATTTTAGCCTGTTTTACCTCATCCGCACATGAGCACCCAATAAAATGAAAGTACAAAGACAATTTCTGCTACTCTTTATTACAGGAATTACTTTACTTCTGCCTATACCTGACCTGCTGTCTACTTTGCTGCCCAATCCTGACTCAACAGTCAATTCCTTCAAACTTAAACTATATCAGACATCGACTTCTACAGCATCATGGCAACAACATGTGATGTACACATACATCATGGTCCCTTGCTATAGGCAGGGTCAATAGTTTCTACACATTTGCCTTGCAGTTGGTTTCCAGGCACAAGCATTCCCACATCATATTCCTAAGCCCCATAATGAGCTATTTTTGCCACACACGTCATGCTAAGGTCAACAGCCCAGACATATAGTTTCATTCCCTTTCATTATAACTTATGGCTCCAGAGCTGGCTTTTTGTGCCTCATCCTATTTTTTCCCCCACAATTACCTCCTACTTTTCTCCTTCTGTCATAGATTTAGAGAAGAGAAAGGCATAATATTATGTAGTTACCAGAGCCATGAAGATTCCACTGGTGACAGAAAAAGATCCAAACTTTAGCCCAACTAGCTTGTGGCTGAGCCTTCTTTCTAGTGTACGTTTTGCATTTTTCTTTTCATTATTTCCATTCTGTACCCTGATGTCACAGTCCCCATTATAATCCAAATACAAACACATAATAGATGCACGACATATTACTGTGGCCCAGAGTTTGGCACTGGCATGGGCACCTTTCTGTCTAACGGGCTGAGATTGTCAGGAGACGCTCTAAGGAACAAACACACTGCTGTAAAGATGCTGGCTGTTAAGAAGGTGAGGCAGGAAGGCTACTACAGGCGGAATCTGTGGCTTGCCTTCCTCTGTCCCTGAGAAAGGAACAAAAGTATAGGATGGATCGGAGATCGTCACAACAATCCTGTGAGGTAGGAGAGTATGCAATTACTATACCCATTTTCCCATTGAGGACACTTACAATCTTTCAGACATGTGGGATGTTTCAGATCCAGATGTAATGAATGATATGCAGGCATGTGACCTCGGAAGTGAGTTTGTCAATCTCGTTTCATTCGAATGTGAGAGATACTTTATAATCTTTACAATCTTCTTTCAACAGTTTTGTGAGAAGTTACTTGCTGCATTAAGGCCATTTCAGTTTCTCCATCCATGAAGTGAAAGTAAAAACAAGGCTCACAGGTTTTCTGATCCTGAGAGTCAGAGAAAAGGGCAGGACCAGGACCTACCTCTCCTTAGAGTCTGAGATACGGTGATTTTCCCAGCTTGTGCTCAGAGAGGCGTGGCCTGGGCAGTGTTGCAATGCATTTCTCTAGTTAGGAGGTCAGAGAGCTGGGGTCAAATATGGGTTGCTCAGTAGCAGCAAACCTCAGGCAAAGCATCCTCTACTGGTATTAGCACAGCAACCAGCTCTGGATATGGCTCTGGATACGGACAACTATCTTTTGGCTTTTTGGTAAATCCCACACAAAAGGTTTCCTGAAGGCTGGATCTACTTCATAACCCTCGCTGACTTAATTATGGCACCAATGAAGACCAGGGAAGAAGAGCATGAGCTACAGACAGGACAAAGTCCTGAATCTTAACACCAACAGGTTATCTTACAACTGCTCTGATCCTCACCCTCAGCCCTGTCATACTTCCCTCACGGGGGTGTCATGCTCATTTGACTGAGCCTCAACTTTTTCAGATGAGTGACTTTGGCCAAGTAGCAACAGACCACTGAGCCAGGCAAAGGACTCCCTGGATCCTAGGCTCAGCTTAGTTCAAGGGCATCTGTGTCAGAGGCCAGGTTCACCAAAACCCCTGTGGGCCAGGCAAAACTCTAAGGACTCTGGCTAGGATGGTGGCTCAGTTAGTCCTCCTCATCCAGGGAGCAGATGGTCAGAGGAGCCGTGTTGTTAGCTCCAATGCTATAGCAAGGACTAAAGTAGGGCAGGAGACGCCCAGGGAAGGGATAGTGGGGGAAAGTGAAAATGTGGGAGCCATTGTCAGTCACATTATAGAAAGAGATATCATGGGCCTCATAATCCAGGAAGATCCCCACCCGGCGGGGAGGGACCAGCAAGGACAGGAGGGGGTATTCATCAGTGCCTGCTCGGTACTCATTTCCCTTCCGCAGCCTTATCACCCAGAATCCATAGTGGGGGGATAAATAGACCACCTCCTTCCGGTCTACATTTTCCTTGCACACTCCCAGGCCCCATTCTGACCTGTCTCCCACTTCCACCTCCCAGTAGTGCCGGCCTGAGGAGATGCACTGGCTGCCCAGGACGATATTGTAGCGGTAGAATCTCTCAGGATTGTCGGGCAGTTTCTGCTTGGTATCTCCATAGAGCACGCATTTTCTGTCCTCAGACACAATGAGACGGGAATAAGCAGTGTCTGGATCCAGGCGCACATCAGCTGGGGGAAAAAGATCCTGGTTGGTGACACTGACACATGGCACAAGGCACGGGTGTGGTCTCTTTGATGAACACAGCCATGGGTTTCTCAAAGATGGGTGGGACTGAGGCTAGCTGGGGCATCCAGAGGGCACTGAACCATTTTCTTTCTCTAGGAGGGGTCCCTCCCACTGCCCATCATAACCTTTCCTGGTATTCATTACCTGCGTATGTCTTCAAAATCTCTCTTAGCCCCGGCACACGGCAATCTGTCCTTAGCTCGAGGGAGACTGGTTCTGGTCGCTGTAGGCTCCAAGACTTGCTCCTGGCAGAGAAGTGGTGACCCTTGAGGCCAGAAGACCGTTGGGACCATCTGGGCCTTCCCTTACTACAGGAAAGATGGGCTTGGCCAGGGACAGTCAGTGGGGTGCCCCTCCACAGCAACAACAGGCAAAGCAGAGATGTGATGATTATTTGCCTGAGCCTGAATGGATTGTGGTACAGAGAGAACAAACACATTTTGTGCTGGGGGAGGGTCAGATGTGTAATGGGTGCAGCAGCGTGCCACAAAGGAGGAAGGCCAATACCCAGGCTAGAGCACCAATGGAGACATCTTTTTTCCCTTCTTGGGCAACCTACTTAAGACTACATATTTTATAACTTTACCTGAAATTCTTATTGGAACTACTGGAAATGAATTTGACTGACTACAAAGAAGGAAGAAGGCTGATAAACAAAGCTTCTTTAGCAAATGTAAGGAAAGATGATTATGGACCAGCAGCCACTCTTCTGTAGGTATGGGGTCTACATTTCTTCCCTACTTCTGCCTCTGGTCGGGCCCCACTATTCTTCACAGGGCTGCCTTGGAGCTCCAAGGATGTGAACATACCTGTTTAAGACTTCCTGAATACCCTAGAAGGAGAAAAAAAATGCAGCACATGAGTATGTGCTATTCCCCCTTTGTTTTTTAATTTTATTTTTTAAAATTTACATCCAAATTAGTTAGCATATAGTACAACAGTGATTTCAGGAGTCGATTCCCTAGTGCCCCTTACCCATTTAGCCCACCCCGTCCCACAACCCCTCTAGTAACCCTCAATTTGTTCTCCATATTTATGAGTCTCTTCTGTTTTGTCCCCCTCCATGTTTTTATTTTTGTTTCCCTTCCCTTATGTTCATCTGTTTTGTCTCTTCAAGTCCTCATATGAGTGAAGTCATATGATTTTTGTCTTTCTCTGACTAATTTCACTTAGCATAATACCCTCCAGTTCCATTCACGTAGTTGCAAATGGCAAGATCTCATTCTTTTGGATTGCCAAGTAATACTCCACTGTATATATATACCACAACTTCTTTACCCATTCATCCATCAATGGACATTCGGGCTCTTTCCATACTTTGGCTATTGTTGATAGTGCTGCTATAAACATGGGGGTGCATGTGTCCCTTCGAAACAGCCCACCTGTATCCTGGGTGGGATATTGCTGGGTCGTAGGGTAGTTCTATTTTTAATTTTTTTGAGAAACCTCCAGACTGTTTTCCAGAGTGGCTGCACCAGCTTGCCTTCCCAGGGTATGTGCTATTCCTTGGAGGGACCAGATAATACCAAGCCCTGGGAGGGGGTTTCTCTAAGGGAAAGGGAGGTGGAGAGCAAGGCTGACTGGTTGACTTCAGGCTCCACCTTGACTCTCAGGCCAGAGGGGAAGGACTGGTATGAAGCCAGAGCTGCCTGGGCGCTGCCCTACCTACAATGTGACAAAAGGTCATGCCAGGCATTAGCAGAGGGGAGAAGGTATATGGGATCAATGTCTGACAGGCTCTGGTGAAGACTAGCTAATTCTCTCCTGGAGTCCCATGCCACCTTTAGCTCTCATTCAAAGTTCCCAAGAAAACCCACCACTTACCTGCAGCATCCAGCGGACAGGCCTCTGAGACCTCTCTTCCAGCTCTGCAATCATCCCCCACAGCACCCGACTCTGCTGGATGAGCTCATTACGATTCTGCTCCAGTTTTTGCACGGTCTCCCCCTCTTCTTGCTCTAGGCTGGTGAGGGCTGCAGCTGCTTCTACCTCCAGTTGCCGACCTGGTGGCTGTTTTTTCTTTAATAATCGCCGGTATTTCTCAAACTCCCACATGATACTCTGCTTTCGGGTTTCTACCTGGATCTATAGAGCCAGGACCAGAAATCAGTACTGCTACTTCTTGTAAGGGCCATCCAGGACTGAGGGAACTGGCACATGCATACACCCATACTCTGGCATGTGCTGGTACCAACTGTGTTATCAGGCCCTGCAGAAGCCAAGATGAAGGATACTGATTTTCCTACCTCTCCGTTCCCAGAGCAACAGTACAGGCTTCTGGGTCCCTATTACTACTCTTCTTGACCCTAGTGGGGCCCAGGATATTATCTTGGTACTCTATGCTCTAGACTCTTTTCTATTTTCAGACTAATATATTCTACCTTCAGAATAATGACCAGGAGGATTACTCTTAGGTCTCTAAGGCAGTGTGACTTTACACTGTTAGTGTTGATCCTTATGGATTTTATATCAATTCAATATGCTCTTTTAGGTTGGTTCAATGTTACCTCCTGTGGATCAAAAGTTCTGACGGTTTGGTAGTTAATGGTTCTCAAACTTATTACAGGGATGATTATCCAATATTCTAGTAACTTAACTTTTAGTAAATATGCTCTCACTGGGGAAAGTGAAACAGAAACAATGTATTACTAAGCATTATATAAATCTTACCAGTGTGAACTTATGCATACCTGAATTTGGTAGTTTTCCTTTCTCACATGTGAGGACACAAACCCAGAGGTCATCCCTTTATCGCTTTCAAGAAACTGAAATTGAGAGGGTACATAGCCTGCCTGAGGCCACACACTTGGTAGAGAATGCTGGTTGGAGGACCCCAGGGTCTCTGACTTGAATGCTGCATCTGGCCTCATACAGATGAGGAGGCTACCGCAGGCCAGCTCCAGGAAAACACAGGGACCCCACAGTCTCCCCTCCCCAGGTGGCAACCTGCCTTCCAGCTGGCAGTTCGCTTCCTCTCACCAACTTCCAGCTTCCAGGCCTCATCTTGCTCTTTTTTCAGATGCTCCAAAGCCTCGTGGAGTTTCCACTGAAAGAAATAAAAACCTCATGAGGACACTTCAGGCAGCCCAGGTTGTCAATGAGGCTTCCTAGCATTGGCAGGAAAACAAGTGTCCCTCAGGCAGGCAGAATGAATGCTGGAGGTAAAGGGAGTGCCTGGGGTTGGCGTGGGGGACAGTGATTCCTGCCCGGACGACATTGGAGGCAGGACTCTGACCATTTCAGCTCCCACAGTTTCTAAGTTTCTGTAAAATAGAAGAAAAGGTCCATTTCCAACCTTGGACGTTCCTATCCATGCCTATTTTTAGCCTTATCTGCCTTGTTATCCTATAGGCTCTTAAAACCTTGTTATTCGGAGTAATGTCCATGTGGGTTAGCAGCATTCACATTACCAGGGAGCTGCTAGAAATGTAGAATCCTGCCCCACCCCTGACCTACTGAATCAGAACCTGAATTGTTCACATACATATTAAAAGTAAGAAGCTCTATCCTAGAATATTACCACAAGAGATTACTGCTGGAAAGCATAAAGTGTTCTGATCATAATATTAACCATTTTATTAAAGATTTGCCAGGTGCCACATGTGGCTTCAGCACTAAACCTATATTTAGTGCTCACAACCCTTGAGTATTATCCCTATTTTGTAGATAAGAAAACTGAGGCTCAGTGACTGAACTCCCCAAGGTCATTCAGCTAGTAAATAGGTGGGCTGGGATTTAACTCCGCTCTCTAACTGCTATGCCAATATTTCACTGCCTCCCTATTTTAAAACTCAAAATAAAATGAACTAGGAAGTGCTTCTAATTTTTTAGAAATCATTTTTTCATAGAAAAACACCTAATTCAGGAGATTTGTTTTACACTCTTACATTCTAAACTCAACTTCAAGAAAGAGAAGACCAGTACGAGATCAGTGGATCACAGAATCACTGGGATAATGAATCTGATAAAGATATGTCAGCATGGGCATCTGGAAAAAGAGCAAAAAGCTGGAAACTGATGGGGGGAGCTATAGAAAAGGAGCAGCAGGTGTAACAGAGATGACCCCCCCCCAAAAAAAAAATAAAAAGAGTAGGGAAAGGAGAAAGAACACTGGATGAAGAGCAAGAAGACCAAAGTCCCAGCCTTTGATCTTCCTTTAACTTATTTAACCTAAAGTCAGACATGCCTTATAATGTAATATTAGATAATCTCACTTAATCCTAAATGACTCAGCCATGGTCCCTTCCAGCTCTAAAATCATTTATCATGATCTCAAATTTCTAAGCCTCAGTTTTGTAGATAAAGGACAGAGTTGAGGTGACTATTGCCAAATGATTATTTGTGGCATTGCTAAGAGGAATTTGCAGATTTTGCTGGGTGTGGCCTTGACAGCTTCATGCCCAAACTCATTCAAGGCTCTCAGAACCTCAGCCAAACCAAACTGGTCTCCTTCAAATTCTCAGTAAGGAAAGCATGTTTGGGCTAGCCATTAAGCCATGCTAGGCTCGGGGATAGGGTGTGGAAGCAGGAGGAAAGGAAATGCAAGGAGAGGTGTGGCTCACTGTATCTGGTCCCCAGGATCAGTGGGTGTGAGGAGTCAAGGGAATCAGCTCTCACTTAGTCTCTGGGGCTCCTGGTCAAGTCCTTGATCTAGAGACAGCCGAGAGTGGGGCAGGGGAGAGACTGGGGTGGCTGGCCTCCATCTCCCACCTTATACTCCCAGGTGGCATCCTCCATAGGCACAACACTGTGGTCCTCATGTTCAGGGGACTGGCTGCAGGCCTCACACATGATCAGGCCATCCACTTTGCAGAACATCTTTAGCTGTTCCCTGTGAAGCTCACACACATCACCCTTTAGCCCCATTCCTGGATGCAGCCCTAGCAGACGAACTTTTTCTACAACATTGGCCAGCTGCCAATTAGGCCGCAGGTTCCTTGGCTGGACAGGAGCCCGGCAGAGGGGACAGCTGTAACCCCAGTTCTGGGATTCTCCTGGAACCTCCCAGAGTCCAGAGAGACAGCCGTGGCAGAAGCTGTGACCACAGTCGATGCTCACAGGCTCCCTCAGAAAGGTCATGCAGATGGGACAGGCCACTTCTTCCACGATGGCTTCCACCAATGCTGCAGGATCCATGGCTCCTTCTCACTCCCTCCTCAGAACATGAATAAAGCCAGGCAGAGGTAGTCAAGGCTGAGAAGGAAAGAAAAAAATATATAACAGGATAAAAATGTTCTTCTGTTGAAGAGCAAAGGGATCAGCAAAAAGGATAGTGATTGAAAAAAGCTAACTTTCACCTTTGGATCCTTTATTGACCCTATTTAATAAGTGTTGGCCTTCCCAACTGAAGTTCTGACTGAGTCATATTATTCATACCATGGTAGAGACAGCTGGGGTGCCTAAGTGAGTGGATATTGGGAGTTTTCTGTTTTCATTCATTTGGTCATCCCTCCTCTGAGTTTGTTCACCAGAGCATTCCCATTCTACTTCAATCACATTCTCCAAACCAGCTTTGTTTCTCTTGAGCTTGGTAAAGGTCCCCAAAAATGTGATGTTTCAGTATCCAAAATAAGTCCAGAAATACCCCTAGGTATATATACTTCAAGGTGCAGAAAAGGTAATAATACTAGATGCCCATTGCCTATATGCTTAGTTTGTTTTCTTGTGTTGCATATTTAAGTGTAAAGTATAAGGGAACCAGCAATATTTTCTCCACACCCTCTAAAGCTCTGCCCATCTCTCCAGCACTAATATTCACTAAGATGACAAAACACTTTCCTCAGCCTTCAGTGATATGTTTAGAAGCAAAGATGAAATAACACCCATTGCAAGATAAAAACACAGGTCATCTGATGACAGTCAAATCCACATTGATGAAGGCACTACCCCAGCAAGAAACCTGAGATTTTTGCCAGGGCCAGATATGAATATGGAACTTGAATGGTCAATGGCAGGCTCTTGGCTCAGTAGGCAATATTTGTTTGTTCACTTCCCAAGTTTGTGTGTTCCTGGCTAGAATCTCTAAAGGGAAGAGCCATGTTGGTCTTAGTCACAGCTGTATCCTCAGCGCCTAAACAGTGCCTGCCATGCCATTATTGTTGAATAAATATTTGTTGAATGAATAAACCAGGTAGGTATAGGAAATAGCTCCTAGACACAAAATGCTTTTATAATTTGTCAGGTAACTGAGAGCATATCATACAGTAATAAAAACAGCAAACACTCCTTAAGCACTTCCACTATGCTCCAGGCACTTTTCTGAGTACTTTACACAGATTAACTCAGTTTATTTCACAACCCTAAACAGAAACCATTATATTACTGTTCTCCTTTTACAGATGCTTGGCCCTGGGCTCCACCATTCTATCTTGGGCAAATTACTTAACCTCTCTAGCTTCAGGGTAGAATAAAATTTCAAAAGAGAGAAATCACTGTGGTTTAGGGTAGTCCAGCAGGCTTCCTGAAGAAACTGGAGCAGTTAGTAGATATTGCAGGGCTCTCTGCAGGCCTTCTCATTGACCTCCCTGCCTCCTGATTGTCTACCTCCCAGTATCACTGCCAAACCGTGGGATTCAGTATCCTAAAACCTAGTTTTGTGAAATCACTCACCTACTGAGAGCCTCTCCTGGTTCCCCACCACCAGTCCAATAGGAATCTCTCTCTTCACCCCTGAAACAGCAACTGTGCCCAGTTAAGCAAAGGGAGAAACTTCCACGCTTTCCTGAACCCATGTCTTCAGGGTTATTTCTATTTTTGCAGCTTGAAATGACTTCTCCGTGATCCTACTCTTAACATCATTTGATACACAGACACACATATGTTTATCACCTTACTTCTCACACTAAAAGTTTCATGAGGATAAGGATATTCTCTTATTTTGTTCACTACTATATCCATCAAGAAGAGTTGCTTCAAACATTTTTTCAATATGAAAGAATCAGTGTATATATAGTAGCTTGGAAGTGGAATATCCTCATCTAATACAGAGGGGCACCGAGAGCTACCACCTAAAGTTGGCACAAAAGTAGTTATTATCTATGATTTAAAGCAACAAAGATCAACAGAAGAATGCAAATAGAAATCGAAAACTGAGAACATGGTGGCAGTAGAGAGGTAAGGCAAAGAAATATCCAAATAATAAATCAAGAAAAAACAGCAAAGCATATCTTAAGATTTCAGAGTCATAAAGATCTAAATATGAAAAAGTTGAAAGTGGTGGCCTCTGTAAGAAGGACAGCGGCAGGGAGCTATTGCTCTTCCACATAAGACTTGCTTTATTGGTTTATTTTTTATTATACATAAGTTACTTTCACAAAAGTTGAATTATTAAACGTTTAATTGCTTCGACCTTGCCTTTGCCGGGGTGGGGGTGGGGTGGCAATCTGGGAAAGGCATTTGAGGGCGGAGAGCTGAGCGTGGAAAAACCTCGAGAGGAGGGATCAGAGCTGAGAGAGGGGCGAGGGAGGCGGTGACCCCGGGGTTTCGGGAGCAGAGGTGGATGGTAACCTCCTGGCTGCACGACGCGGGGCAGGGCCCGCGGAATGAGGACGGGTGGGGACAGAAAAAGGTGAGCCTGCAGGACCGCTGACTTCAGAACGGGAAGAGCTGTCACCCACCTCCCTCCTCAGCCGGGACTAGCGCCCCGCGGCAGAAACTGAAAGAGTAGACAGACGCCAGGTTCCCGCGGCTGCGTGCCCCCAGCGACACGAGCCGTTGGTCCAGCCAGCGTAACACTTACCGCCGGCCGGAGATGAAGGCCCCAAAGCTGCCAGCTCCTCTGCCTCTCCACCACGGCTCCTAGGCTCCGCCCGCAGGACCGGAGCCAATGAGCGGCGGGCAGGGCCCGGGATCGCAGTGGGAGAAACCAATCACAGGCAGGGATCGAGACAATCCCAGCCAATCGGAGGTTGGCTCTCGGAGCGCCCGTGTTTTTTTTCTGCTACGTGGGTTTTTCTGGCTCCTTCCACTCAGAGTCTCTTAAACTGTGAAGGGGCCCAGGAGTTAGTCCCAGGACAGGTGGAAGGGTTGAGAATCGCGAACGACGACCCCCAGGCCCTGCTGACTCTGGTCCTAAGGAACCTCGCGGTCTCACCCTTCCTCTCCGGCTGACTAGAGGCTTTTCACAGCGAGCCTTGTTGCTTTTGGGTAATAGCACCGGACCTAATACTATTCATTTGCCAGTTTTCTGTGTTAAAGTCGGCGGCATATGAGGTCAGTCACGAGTAGTTCTGTGACCCAATTTAGCAGGGCTGGGCACACATATGCAGTTTTCTGTACGATGAGCGACCTCTCCTGGCTCCAGGCTGCAGACACAGGGTTCTCATGAAAAAAACCCTCCTGAATTTTCCTGGCGAACTCTTATCCTTTAATACGTATGCAGGTGACTTCTCATCACTTATTGCCATAATGCACTTTAAAGTTAGAGGCAGAGATGGAGATTAAAGAGTGCGCTTGTCTTTATGTATGGAAGAGTTGAATCATTATGTTGTACCCCGGAAACTAATAATAACAATGTATGTTAACTAACTGGAAGCAAAATAAATACTTCTAAAAAAAGTTAGAAACAGATATTGGGAGCTGGTAGAGTAGAAGTGGAATCTCTGATTACAAATTGTCATTGATTTTTTTTTTAATTTTTAAAAGACTGGTACCCCTCTCTCAGCCAAAGACACAGATACGGTCGTGTGCACACACAAACTGCTATTTTAAGGCAGTGTTTTGGGTTTTTCTTTGTACTCACAGCACCTTATCCTTTTCCTGATACTTAGGTGTTTACTGGATAAGCAAGGCATAGCCTGTCCACGTGGAGAGTAACCAGGAAATGCTCCAATTGAAACCCAGTTCCAAATGATTTCATTGCTGGGTCTGTACGCTTTGGATCCTCATGCCAATGTCAGGGTCCAGACCATGGTTGGAACAATGAAGAGTGAGGACCAGAAAATTCCTGAAATAAATGAGCAAATAAAAGAAAAAAAGATGTCACTGATGTCTGAGCTACACCCTCTTCCTCACCTGGATCTAGAGAAATGACTGCCCTAACAGAAGAGTGAATGGGCTAGTGAAACAAGCCACTTTAAACTTTTATTGAGCATCAACTTTTTGCAGCTCTTGTACTGGATGCTGGGATTACAGCTATTGGCCATATAGTGTCTGCTCTTCAGGAGCTCAAGATCAAGTCAGTTGTGCTCTGGAGCTTTGGTGAAAATGAACTAGTTAATGGGGGAGATCCTTTTCATTTGTAACTTGCAACTGTCCATGACCATGACTGACTCTCAAAGGCCCAGACAAAAGGGCACCTTAGGGTTGCTGGGGGAGAGGGCTTGTGTTCACCAAGGGAAGGCTGGATGGAGAGCATTTGAAGACCTATCAGCCTGTCACCTGTGCAGAGAAGGTGTCCTTTCCAGCCTCACTAAGGGTGCCTTGTTTGCTGTGAAAAACAGACATGTGTATGCAGGCGAGGCTCTATTTTGGAGACATTGCAAGGCTATAACTGCAGACTGCAATCCTCTGCCTGAATCCAAGACAGACCAGGACAAGGTGAGTGGCTAGCTGTAAGATCGTGTCTGTGCTGTGGGAGAAGAATGTTACCATAGGAAAAGCAAAGACTGAGAACTGATTGGGAGGCAGGGAAGGAAGTGAGGGCATTGAGGAAGTGGGGCTAAGGAAGGGGTAGGGAAGCTGGTACAGTCCCTGAAGCCTCACTAGGCTTCATTCAAGCTTAGGCTTGAACTTTAGAGGGTAGGAGATAGTTGCCTCTGGTACTGGCATAACAATCAGAAGGAAAAGCTGTGATGGGTGGAGGCTAAGAGAAGTGTCTCTCAGACAATGGATACTTGCCCCACCTGTACCTCAGAAGTCTCGTTCTGGACCTCTTATAATAGAGTAAGACCTCCTGCTCCTCCAGTGTTTTCAGTTGTCGTCAGTTTCCAGAAAGCAAAGCTGACACTTACCCAGGGTCAAAGTAGGGAAGTTAGGGTTTCCCTCCCCCATCCACTCAGCGTTAGCCCAAGCTAAGAGGGAAGAAATCCCGGCTCAGAGCAGACCTTTGTTAACACTCTCACTTAGTCTGGGGAGAGAGTCAGGGATGGAGGGGCAAGAGGAGCCTAGAAGCTAACACCTAGAATTCTGTCTAGAGGAGGTGGAGAGCCTTCTTCGAAGTGCTCCTGAGTCACTGGAGGCCAGTGAAAGTGATTAGGAAGTCTCTAAGAGTGTGTATTAGCTATTAGGCATCCCAAGAGACTGAGAACAGGATGTAGAGAAGGGAGCAGCTGTAGAAGCAAAGGAAAGGAGCAATAGTAGGAAGAAGACCTACTTCGGTGTGGCTTCAGCATGAGATGCCACCATGAATGGAAGTACAGGACATGTATGTGTGTTTGTGTATGCGTGATGTTTTAAAAAGAATACATTTTTATATCATGTTTTATTTATAGTTACCAAGATATATTTATACTGGTGATAGTTGCATATAACAGTCAGGAAGGAGTCTGGATGGTTGACTGCAGAACGAGTCATACAAATACTGTTAATGGTTTTGATCTTAGTGTTATGTTGGATTAAAAAATAATAAATAGCTTTACAGTTCATTGTATTGGTATCTATTTAGATTTCTTTAAATTTTGAATGTTTCACTAAGTAATTTTCCTCAGTATCAGTGTTTCCATGATTTATGAATGTACAATTATGCAAAGTTGTGATATTGTGATTTATAATAAGAAATATATGTTTGGTCTTTCCTATGTTTGGCTCCTAAAACCTTTGGAATTTCCTCTGTGATGAGAGCCACAAAGGTGTCTATTGTTATGTTAATGAGATGACTTTTGGACCTCACCTAAGGATGGGGGCTGGTTGCCAAGAAAACCTACAGTTAGAGGGCTGTAAGTTTCAGTCTTGCCCTCTGGCCTACTTCTGATCACCAGGGGAAGAGAGAAGGGTTAGAGGTTGAATCAATCACTGGCGGCCAAAGATTTATTTAATCAGTCATGCCTCTGTAATGAAGCCTCCATAAAAACCCAAGAGGACAGAGTTGGGAGAGTTTCTGGGTTGGTGAATATGTGTTGGTACTGGGAGAGTTGCGCCCCTGGAGAGGAAATGGAAACTTTGTGTCCTTTTCTGTAGCTTGCCCTGTGCATCTCTTTCATATGGCTGTTTCTCAGTTATATGCTTTAATGATAAATCAGTAATCCAGTTTTGTGAACTGCTCTAGCAAATTAGTTGAACCCAAAGAGGACCTCTGGTTTATAGCCAGTAGGTAGTAGCACAGGTAACAACCTATGTGTGTGTTGGGGGGCTGGGGGGGTAGAGGGGGCTGGTCTTGTAGGACTGAACCCTTAACCTGTGGATCTGATGCTAGTTTTGGGGTGGATAGTGTTAGAACTGAGTTGAATTCTCACCCTGTATGTGTTTGAGAATTGCTTGTTCCTGTGGAAAAACCTCTTCCACTCCTTCACAGGTTGAAATTGGGTCCAGCAATCCAAATTAAACGTATTGTCTTAATTTTGAGTTTTCTTCATTTCTAGACTTTTTCTTGATTATGATAGCTAATATTATGCATTTACTACTACTTTTTTTTTTTTTTTCCCTGAGAGACTTACCTTTATTGCCAAAGGTCTAATTTGTCATTTCACTTAAGGAAGCTGCTAATTTATGGTTATTTTAACTTTCTTTTTTCCTGATGTTATTCTTATTATATTACCCTTTATTTTACTTTTGCCCATTTTCTTTTCTTTTTTTTCACTTTTTGCATCAGTTTTTAGTTTATTTATTGGGCGTATAAAGTTTTCTCTAAATTTATGTCAGGCTATATATCCCATAAATTGTAATGATGCTTTCATTGTCATTAAATAAACTATAACTACAGTTTTGAATGTAATTTTGTCCAGAAATTGTTGAATTAGGTTTTTTTTTTCTTTTTATTAAATTGAAGTCTAGTTGACACACAACATTGCATTAGTTTCAGGTATACAACACAGTGATTCGACAAGTTTGTATGTTATGCTATGATCACCATAAGTGAAGTTTTAAATATATGAGTACAGTTGACCCTTGAACAGCATGAATTTGAATAGTGCAGGTCCACTTATACATGGGTTTTTTACACTATACTACTGTAAGTGTATTATCTTCTCCTTATAATTTACCTAATAACGTTTTCTCTCCTCTAGCTTAGTTTATTGTAAGAATAATACAGTGTATAATACATGTAACATACAAAATATGTGTCAGTTGACTGTTTATGTTATTGGTAAGGCTTCTGGCTAACAGTTGGGTATTAGTAGTTAAGTTTTGGGGGAGTCAAAAGTTAAATGTGGGTATTTGTTCAGGGTGTATGGGGTGGCCAATGCCCTTAACCCCCACATTGTTCAGGGGTCAACTGTAATTTTTTTTAGGCTTGCTATTATTTTATGACCACAATGCATAAGAATTTATTTTAAAAAGTTTTTTTTAATGTTTATTTACTTTTGAGAGAGAGACAGAGCACGAGCGGGGGAGGGGCAGAGAGAGAGGGAGACACAGAATCCAAAGCAGGCTTCAGGTTCGGAGCTGTCAGCACAGAGCCCAACGTGGGGCTCGAACCCACAAGCTGTGAGATCATGACCCTGAGCTGAAGTCGGACGCTTAACCGAATGAGCCACCCAGGTGCCCCAAGAATTTATTTTTTAAATGCCATTACAACCTTGCTTTGGGAAAATATTTTGTGGCCAACTATGTAATTGTGGAATTATTCAGCAGGTGATGGAAAAGAAGGCATATTTCTATAGTAGAAAAGATTAAATTGATGTAGTTGCTTTATCAGAGCATAATAGAGTTTAGAGGGATTTGGCCAAACTCATTGCCTTGGACATGGGTAGCAGAAGGTTGAGTTAGGAACCAGCCAGACAAAATGCTGAGTAATAGTAAGGGTTGAAAGTATCAGAAACATATTTTAATCAGAGAAAGGACTTACTAAGCAGTATTAGGTGGCTCATTGGTGATGCAGGCAGGAACATCATTAAATTACTCTGTAGAAATGTCACTACTACCTCCATTGAACATAGCCAGCTCATATTTTACTTCCCATATTGGCACTAGAAACTGTCACTAGAATCTCTACCTCTGCTTTCTCTGGAAGATGGATTCTTCTATTAACAATTTTCACCTGAATGATTCAGTGTGGCATCTGCTTTTTTATGTTCTTAGCTTCTGAATCTGCTTCTTGCAGGTTTGCATGATTGACAGCACTTAGATCACATGCTTCCACACACAGTAGTAGATTGGATTATTGTTCCCATCTATTTTCTTGTTAGGGCAGTGTTCAACCCCATCCAAGGTCTTATGACTCACAGTGCCTCCTGAGAGATGGAGAATATTTCCCCAGGCCATTATCAGACTTGGCAATGTGGCTGTCATGGATCATTGGAATGGGAGCTAAGGAAGTGTTTCAGTTTCCTACAGACCATTTATGAGATACGCTCACACTACTTCTTCATATTATCCCTCTGCCACAGTAAAGACATGTCCCAGAAAGGAACTCCCCCTTCAGCCTGAGTCCTGGATGAGAAGACCTGTGGATCAGAGTCCCAGCAGACTACCTGCAGCCAAGGCCATAACATATGAATACAAAATGTTTGTTGTAAGCTCCTGTGATTTTGGAGTTTTTGTTATGGTAGAAAAACCAATTAATTAGCCATGAAGGTGACTTTATGGTTTTCATCTTGGGGAGATGTAGAATCATAAGGAGGGAAATTCCTCAAACACAGAAAGATCAATCCAATGATGAGTGGCTGCAATGAATGACAAATTTCCACCACAAACACTAACTCTATATTCATAAAATTTAGAAAACACACATGAATTCTCAGAACAAAATGTAGTCCCCATGTTGTACAATAGTATTTCCCTAGTCAAAAAGAAGTTCAGAGCCACATTGCCATCATAGGTCCTTAAAGAGAAATATAATCTTATTTATGGAGGAGGCAGAAAGGAAAAAATGAGGGAAAAAACAAAAAGATTGATGGTTTCAAGTTTTCAAAATTGTTCTCTTTGTCAAAATGTGTCTATTGTTTAGTGTCTAGAGCTAGACTCAGGAGTGTCTCTAATTAAGAAGGTGGGAGTGATGCTGATTCCCACAGAATGTGAGGTGAAAAAAAAAATTTATATAAACAGTCTTCTTTTTGAGGAGAATGGTATATGAAAAACTTTTGTTTTCTCAATTTAGAAATTTTCAGTGTATCATTCTTCTCCTAATTATCAGTATGTATGTTATAAAACCGCTACATTTTCCTTTCCCTTTCCTTTGTCCCCATACTTTCCAAGCATCCCAGATGCGGCATTGAGAGTATGCCTTATCTAAGGATACACTATCTACTTTCTTTTGAGCAGGATGCATGATATTCAACAAAAACAAATTTCAAGCAAAGGTGAGGGCCCAACATTTCCCACAGTCCTTGGTATCTGCTTTTTTCTTTGTATTTCTCTGTATCTGCTGTGGGATTCCAAAGACTCCAGCTCTCTCCAAAGTGGCTACCACAGCTACTTACTGGCCTGGGATTCCTGTGAGTCTGGCCTTCTTGGGACGTTTTTCATTATTCTTTACATTCACGAGCTAGACAAATCATGACAGCTAGTTCCCAAACCAGAGCTACTATTTTCTTCCAGAACCTAAGCTTTCCGGGACCCAGAGAGGCCTATTTTGGTTTAGCTATGTCTTCCTATATTCTTGCTTTTTCTCATCGAGCTTTTGTATTTTCCAGAACTTCTATAAATGTTGTCACCTCTGTTCATGGTTAGTAAGCTATGACTCTAACTTCCTTTACTATTGCATTTGCCTCTTTTTTTTTTGCTTTCTATCATTTCAAGCAGGTCCAGATTGTTATTTTTTTTTAAACTTCTAACATTAGCAACATATCTTCTCTACCACTTGTATGAGCAACACATTTACTGGATCAAAATGTTCTCCAGTGCTCCCTCATTTGCCTTTTCAACTCAACTCCAAAGGAGGATACTCTCCTCCTTCAATTCCTGACACACCCTTAGTTTGTCTATTACCATTTCTAAAGTTCATAGGTATCCCTCTCTCTCTTCATTAATACACACTGTCACTATTTTACCTGCTAAGATGGATGAGTATACAGCTGCCACTATTGTTTCTAAGCCAATTGGTTACCAAAGAAATAGCATTCTTTTTTAAAAATGTTTATTTATTTATTTTGAGAGTGGGGGGTGGGCAGAGAGAGAGGGAGAGAGAGAATCTCTAGCAGGCTCTATTTTGTCAGTGCAGAGCCCGATGCGAGGCTCTAACTCATGAACTGTGAGGTCATCACCTGAGCCAAAATCAAGAGTCAGATGCCCAATGAACTGAGCCATCCAGGCACCACCCAAAGCAATGACATTCTTGTTATAGATTTCTTTTAATTATTTATTGGCCTGAGGATTTATGATAATTTTATTCACAGCTCTTGCCCCCCTGCAATTCAAAATAAGGTTGCTTCTTTATCTGCTTACTAATGACATTTATTATTCTTGGAACCACATTCCAGATCTCTGAAATACACAGCTTTGATTAGGGTGTAACTAATAAATGAACCAAGTGTGATTTTTGACGCATAGTCAATGTTCAGAGACAGATTTTGGACAAGATATGCAGTTCCTTAGAAGTTAGTTCTACCTCCATCCTGGATACAACTTAAAGGAGATTACAAAGAAGAAGGAGAAGGAGAAGAAAACCACCAAAATTTGGGGAAACATATATAGTGCTATTTACTACTTCATTGTAGTAACATCTTAGAGGCCTAAAATAACCTCACTAAATCTCTAGCTACTTTGGGGTTAATTCACCCTTGGCCCACTTAGAATTACTCCACTCTTACCATTTGATGTAATGGAGAGGTTCCCTGCCTTCCAAGGCAAATCCCTGACTCCACAAATCAAGATCTTATGTATGTGGTACCATTTTCAGTTTGAGACCTAAATATGAGGGGCTTTGCTCTGCCTACAAATGGTCTTGCAAAGTGGGATAGTCCTATGCTCCTTCCCCAGTCTGCAGAGATGTGACCTGAAGGACACAGATGATTAATACAGTATAAACAGTAAAAACGGAGTTCTAATTCTGCCTGGAAATAGTCATATGTAGACTCAAAAAGATATTCCTGGTAGAGGGCCCAGCAAATGCAAAGCCACAGAGGTGCCATAGAACATGAATAAGAGGAGAGATTCTGGAGAGATCAGCAGGCACCAGATCATGCAGGGCTCATTCTCCTTGCTAAGAAGTTTGAGTTTTGACTTTATCTGAAGCCACAGTGAAGTTTTAAGATGGAGACTGACATGGTTAGATATGGAAGTATACCAGGGAACAGGGACTTGGAATGTTCAGTAAATTGTTTAGCCACAAAGTTTATTACCAAATGGTCACTCAAGAGCTTATGTACCCCAGTGTGATTTGAAGAGTTTGAAATCAAGAAAATATTTGTACCTGTTCAGTTATATTTATAATCCCTTTTTTCTTCCATTAACAAAAAATTCCATACTAAGGAATTTTAGTCTTCATTGTGCCCATTGCTCTTTCCAGCAATATAAAAGATTCTTATGGGTATACTGTGATCAGGCACAGTTTCCTTTAAAGTCTTTTAGGGTTTGACCCCCCAACTTTTAAGACTATTTTTATCGGGGCGCCTGGGTGGCTCAGTCGGTTAAGCGTCCGACTTCAGCTCAGGTCACGATCTGAGTGTCCGTGAGTTCGAGGTCCGTGAGTTCAAGCCCCGCGTCGGGCTCTGTGCTGATGGCTCAGAGCCTGGAGCCTGCTTCTGATTCTGTGTCTCCCTCTCTCTCTGACCCTCCCCCGTTCATGCTCTGTCTCTCTCTGTCTCAAAAATAAATAAATTAAAAAAAAATAAACATTAAAAAAAAAGATCATTTTTATCAATTGTGAGTATGGATGAGAATAATAGATGATTTAGAGCTTTGAAATACTGCCCTCAGTGATAGTTATTCAGCCAGCACTGTGAAACATGGTCTTAGAAGTTAGAGCTCTGTACCATGCAAGACTGTGCAGTAAAAAGGAAGGCCATTATGAAATAATGCTAAGGGAAGATCAAGATTCAACATTGCACCCAAGAGGGTTTTGGGAAGATGGCAAAATAACTTTGATTTGCACTTTCTAACTTTGTATGTCAAAAAATTCAACTAAGAAAATAAAATTTAACAAGAATATACAATCCTGTCACACAAAAGAGAGGAAAATTCATTCTAAAATTTGGGATTCCTGTGAATCTATTGAGAATATGGTAGAAAGCAGCCTGACCTCCTTTGGGGGATAGCTCTCATGAAACCATGTTGGGAGGCCCTCACTTCAGAGCCTCCAGTATTTGGCACCTGTGGAAAGAACTCTGCCTCATGTCTCCATGGGTCTTCTGGCCAGCTTACCTGGGCTATTTCTCATAACCTTCCTAAGAAGAGGCCCAACCTACTGTTCATTGAAAAGGCAGAACATTATGAGAACCTGCGTCACTTAAGACCAGTGATTTGTCAAACCATAATTCATAACCATGAGCAGATAAAAGGAAGCTAGTAATGTGGAAAAATATCAGAGCTTGAAAAAAAGATAACAAATATGAGAAATCAAATGGCCCAGTAAAAAACAGGGAAGAAACGAGAGGACCTTAAAAAAAATGAATGTGCAACATCAGCGAGAGCTGAGAAAATCCTGTCTTAAAATAAAAAGATGGCTATAGAAGAAAAGCAATGTGTAAACAATAGCAACTTGTTAGAAATAATGACAATAAAGCAGAGTGTGCAAATTTTGTAGGGAAAGTTTAGTTGGTTTTGAACCAAGAGGGGGAAGAGATAGGAGCATTTTCTTGAATCCCTAAAACTCTGAGGTGTAAATTAAAAGAGAAAAGAAAAGAAAAGAAGAGAAAAGAAAAAAGAAAAAAGAGAAAAAGAAAGAAAGAGGAAAGAAAGAAAGAAAGAGGAAAGAAAGAAAGAAAGAAAGAAAGAAAGAAAGAAAAGAAAGAAAGAAACTGAATAGAAGCAGAGTAGCCATTTCTTTTTGCAACAATGTTCTGGGTAAATAGCTCAAGTCTATCATGTATAGTTCTTTTTTTTTCAGCAAATGTATAAACTTGGTCAAGAAAAGACAAGAGACATGGAGGGCAAATATAAGCATTCCAGCAGGAAAGAAAGGAGGGGATGGAATAGATGGAATGAACAATAGTCAAGGAAATAACTAGGAAAAAATTTCCATAAGCTAAAGACCCAAGTTTAAAGATGCTTGCTCATTCATTAAATGAAAGATCCATACCTAGATAATTTCAGATGAAATTTCTGAACCCTAAGAAAAATGAAACTATTTGGCATGCATCTAGACAGATATACTTGCAAAGTAATGCTAAATCATAGTGGCTAGCATGTAAGCTCCACAAAAGCATTTACCTGTTCTGTTCACTAATATATTTCCATCAATTACAAGAGTACCTGTCACAAATAAGTAAATATTAATGAATGAATTAGCTGGCATTAAGAAATCAATCTTTACCTGAAGTAATGAAAATATTCTTTTATATTACTTTGGAAAATTTAATTGCTTTACCTTTTATACTTCTGTTTACAAAAAATTGGTATTTGTGAGTGGTATGAAATCAGGGTTCAAGTTTAACTTTTTCCATATGGATATTCAGCAGTTCTGGTACCACTTATTAAAAGTAGCCTCCTTTCCTTGGGGTGCCTGGGTGGCTCAGTCGGTTAAGTGTCAGACTCTTGATTTCTGCTCAAGTCATGATCTCATAGTTGGTAGGATCCAGCTGTGCCCCAGCTCCGTGCTGACAGCTCAGAGCCTGCTTGGGATTCTCTGTCTTCCTCTCTGTCTGCCACCCCCACTCTCCCCCCCCCCTCACTTGTATGTGGGCACTTTCCTCATTGTCACATAGTGCTACCATTGTCATATAACAACTGGCTGTAAATCAGTAGGTGTGCTTCTGGGCTTTTATTACTAGCATTGGCCCAGTTGTCCATCCTGCACCAGTATCACACTTGCATAATTATTATAGCTTTATAATAAGTCTTGATATTTGATCTATCAAGTTTTCCCATGTTGGCTCTATTTTTTTTAAATGTTTACTTATTTTTGAAAGAGAGACAGAGCACAAGCAGGGGAGGGGAAGAGAGAAACACAGAATCTGAAGCAGGCTTCAGGCTCTGAGCTGTCAGCACAGAGCCTCATGTGGGGCTCGAACCCATGAATCCATGAGATCATGACCTGAGCCGAGGTTGGGCTCTCAACCGACTGAGCCACCCAGGCACCCCACATGTTAGTTCTATTCTTTAAGAGTGTTGTGGCTACTTTTAACCATTTATATTTTGCTATAAATTTTTAATTAAACTTATCAAGTTCTGCAAAATGAGCTTTTAGGATATTATTAAGATTACATTGAATCTGTAGAAAAATTTGGGGAGATAATTAAATTCTTCACATTATTGACTTTTCCTATAAAGGACCATAGGATCTCCCTCCCCCCCCCTCCCCCCCCCCATTTATTTTAGGTCTTCTTCAGTTTCTCTTAAGGATGCTTTCTGGTTTTCTATGTAGAAGGTCCTCTATATCCTTTGTTAGATTTACTCTTAGACATGTGATTTTTCTATGCCATTGTAAATGATTTTAAAAAATCATGTCTATTTTATAAATAAATACACTGGAATTTTGTCCATTAACCTGTATTCAGCAACCTTTATATACTTATTAATTCTAATTATCTAATTGGTAACCTTTATGTAGTTACTTATTAATTCAAATTACTTATGAATGGATTCTTTTGGATTTTTATACATATACCATCACTAATCCACAAATAATGATTAATTTTTTTTTCTAAATTTCATATGATATGTTTCTTTTTCTTGCCTTATTACAGGTTGTTAACACAAGAAATCATTTTTATCTTCAGGTAAAACCACGCTTTCTTTCAATGTGAGTATTTGTGGCTCTGTATCAACACATCCATCACTATCTTTTAACAAAAAAACAATGGCATTACTCATTTGCAAATGGAATTTGAATACCTTGGAAACAAGAGAACACTTTCTTACTGGAGAGATTTCCTTGTAGATTTTTCTGCATCTCCTTTGCCTTTACTCCAGTTTAAGCCAAGATAATCTCTTGTCTAGGTGATCGGAATAACTTTTTCACTGATCAGCCCCACTTAAGATCTTTCTTACCAATTACTGTCCATGCTGTGGCTAGTATGATCTTTCAAACATGAGTCAGTCTGTAGCATCTTCTCATTGATGTTAGAATGCCAGGATGAAGTTCATACTCCCCAAACCAGCTCATAAGGATTCCATGAGCCACCTTGGTGCACCTCTCCATCCCCATCTCCAAACACTCTACCTCCATCTTTTGCCTGCTAAGTCCCAGATGCAGTGAAATTATCTCACCACTTCAATGTGTCATGCTTTCTCTCGCCCGTCAGCTTTCATATGTTTTTCTCCATAGTAAGAATACTCATCCCACTCCCTGTTCTGATGAATTTTTAGCTTCAGGTATCTGTTTAAACATCCTTCCTTAGGAAGACCTTTCCTGACCCTAATCTTGGTGGGACTAATTTTCTCTTTTCTTTTTATTTCACTTAAAGCATTTAACATGAGATTATTTTGCATACTTATGATGAGATCTTTTGTCTATTTTTACAGGGGGGATGGATACTGATGCACATATTTTAAGAGGAGATTTATGGTCCTCTTTCATTCACTCTGAATACCTGTCCTTTTGTTGATGTTAATTCATAATTCTCAACTCTATTTATTACTTCAATTGAGGCCTGTTTAATGAGAAGTTCCCCTTAAATTTTTGGTAGCAACAGCAAGGACCAAGCTGCCACAATTTTTGAATGGAGATTTTTCACCGGAACTTTTCAAACATTTTTTCACTTGTTAGAAGAATAAGAATAGTATCTTCCAGAGTAAGATAGACCATGATATGACTTTAAAAATAATAGCATATCCCTATAGTATTGTTTCAGTATTTTTCATAAGAAATAAAGAAAATAAGTAAGAAAATTGAAATTCAATGCAAACAGCGTTAAAGGGTCCACCCAACAATGGCGAGCTCTGGCTGAGGATATACTCAAATTCTTGGCTTAGGAGGCCCTAAATGATCTGAACTCTATGAATATTGAGAACATGGAGCTTCTGCACTAACTCCATCACATGTACTTGTGTTCAATCTCTTGTAGCTCCAAAATACACTTTTAAAAACTCCTTAGAACTATCGATTCTGCATGTATTGCCCATTTCAGTCCGTCTCTTCACATGCAAACCTCTTCAAAGAGTTGTCTACATCCACTTTCTCCCTTTCCTTTCAACCCACTTACTCCTTACTTGCTGCATTCAAGATTCTCTTCCCACAAGCCTTTCTCAAGGTATCAAGTGAATTTTTTTACTTCCAGCCCTACAGTGCTTGATCTCCCAGCAGCCTTCTGTACTGCTTTCCACTCCTTCTTCCCAGTGTAGTTTCTTCCTTTGACTGTTGTAGCAGTATCTCAGCCAAATTTCCTCATACTTCATTGGCTCTTCCAGTTGTTTTGAGTAATAATAATGAACACTAACATTCACTGGAGAATTGCTAATATCTCATTTTATTTTTCATCAAACTGAGGTTAAGCCTAGTTGTACCATGAACAAATAGTTGGACCCCAGTTTGGACACAAATGTTTCCTGACAGAGCCCCACATTTAAAGAACCACCGTACGTTGTCCCATTTCTGGGGGGACAAGTGAGCTATGATTAGTGGATCAAAGAAGAAAGGGTTAGTTTGAAAGGAAAGGAGAGCTAAGATGCAATGGAAGGGGTTCAAATTCAAGACCGAGGAGTTAGGTCCTTCCTTGGTCCTTGAAGAGTCATCCTCAGAGCTACATCATCCACGCATCCACGAGGCTGCAGCTTCCCCACCAGACCACGAGAGGGCAGCATCAAGCAGCAAGAGGCTTCACCGTGTGCTTCCCCACCACCCTTGGATAGGGAATTTGGGAGCCTGAGCAAGATTATCAGTGGCTGTGCGCTTTCT